>NC_034188.2:38471688-38569188 GCF_002021735.2 Oncorhynchus kisutch | reverse complement strand
ATATCATCATGCATTCTATCTTGGATCATTGGGCTCCTAGGCCAGTTATGTAGATGTGTTAACGCACTAAAATATCGCTCACAGCTGCTAACTGAGATGGTCAGTGCGACCTGTATGATTACCTTCAGTGATGGAAACATATCACTCTCTAAGATTATACACACAGGACATGTCAGAAGAGGGATCTTTCTTTGAGAGGTAATGTTTAGTAAGATCTACTTCCTCTGGCTTGAGCGGAATATCAAATCAAATTGTATTTGTCAAATGCGTTGAATACAACAGGTGTAGTAGACCTTCCAGTGACATGTTTACTTACAAGCCCTTAACCAACAATGCAGTTTTAAGAAAAATAAGTGTTAAGTAAATAATATATACGAAAAAAATAGATATAATAATTAAAGAGCAGCAGTAAAATAACTGTAGCGAGGCTATATACAGGGGGTACCGGTGCAGAGTCAATGTATGGGGGCACAGCTTAGTCGAGGTAATTTAAGTAATATGTACATGTAGGTAGAGATAAAGTGACGATGCATAGACAATAACCAGAGAGCAGCAGCAGCGTAAAAGAGGCGTTAAGTCCCAGGGTCCTTAGCTTAGTGATGTGCTTTGAGGGCACTATGTTGTTGAACGCTGAGCTGTAGTCAATGAATAGCATTCTCACCTAGGTGTTCCTTTTGTCCAGATGGGAAGCGGCAGTGTGGAGTGCAACAGAGGTCGGTAGTCATGTAGGCAGGTTACCATAGTGTTCTTGGGCACAGGGACTTATGGTCGTCTGCTTGAAACATTTTGGTATTACAGACTCAGTCAGGGACAGGTTGAAAATGTCAGTGAAGACACTTGCCAGTTGGTCAGCGCATGCTTGGAGTACACATCCTGGTAATCCGTCTGGCCCTGCGACCTTGTGAATGTTGACCTGCTTAAAAGTCTTACTCACTTCAGCAGGGGAGAGCATGATCACACAGTCGCCCGGAACAGCGGATGTTCTCGTGCTTGCTTCAGTGTTGCTTGCCTCAAAGCAAACAGAGAAGTAATATAGCTCGTCTGGTAGGCTCATGTCACTGGGCAGCTAGCGGCTGTGCTTCCCTTTGTAGTCTGTAATAGTTTGCAAGTCCTGCCACATCCGACGAGCGCCCGGGCCGGTGTAGTACGATTCAATTTTAGTCCTGTACTGACACTTTTACCTGTTTGATGGTTCATTTGAGGGCATAGCAGGATTTCCAATAAGCGTACAGGTTAATAATAAATAAATAAAGGCTCTAGCCTTATTTCAGTGCAGATACTGCCTGTAATCCATGGCTTCTGGTTGGGGTATGTACAATTGAAGTCGGAAGTTTACATACACTTAGGTTGGAGTCATTAAAACTTGTTTTTCAACCACTCCACAAATTTCTTGTTAATTAACAACTATAGTTTTGGCAAGTCGGTTCGGACATTTCTACCTTGTGAATGACACAAGCAATTGTTAACAGACAGATTATTTCACTTATAATTCACTGTATCACAATTCCAGTGGGTCAGAAGTTTACATACACTAAGTTGACTGTGCCTTTAAACAGATTGGAAAATTCCAGACAATTATGTCAAGACTTTAAAAGATTCTGGTAGGCTAATTGACATCATTTGAGTCAATTGGAGGTGTACCTGTGGATGGATTTCAAGGCCTACCTTCAAACTCAGTGCCTCTTTGCTTGACATCATGAGAAAAATCAAAAGAAATATGCCAAGACATCAGAAAAAACATTGTAGATCTCCACAAGTCTGGTTCATCCTTGGGAGCAATTTTCAAACGCCTGAAGGTACCACGTTCATCTGTACAAACAATAGTACGCAAGTATAAACACCATGGGACCATGCAGCCATCATACCGCTTAGGAAGGAGATGCGTTCTGTCTCCTAGAGATGAAGATACTTTGGTGCGAAAAGTGCAAATCAATCCCAGAACAACAGCAAAGGACCTTGTGAAGATGCTGGAGGAAACAGGTACAAAAGTATCTATACCCACAGTAAAATTATTCCTATATTGACATAACCTGAAAGGCCGCTCAGCAAAGAAGAAGATACTGCTCCAAAATCGCCATAAAAAATCCAGACTACGGTTTGCAACTGCACATGGGGACAAAGCTCGTACTTTTTGGAGAAATGTCCTCTGGTCTGGTGAAACAAAAATAGAACTGTTTGGCCATAATGACCATCATTATGTTCGGAGGAAAAAGGGGAAGCTTGCAAGCCGAAGAACACCATCCCAAATGTGAAGCATGGGGGTGGCAGCATCATGTTGTGGGGATGCTTTGCTGCAGGAGGGACTGGTGTACTTCGCGAAATAGATGGCATCATGAGGACGAAAAATGATGTGGATATATTGAAGCTATATTGATATATCTCAAGACATCAGTCAGAAAGTTAAAACTTGGTCTCAAATGGGTCTTCCAAATGGACAATGACCCCAAGCAGACTTCCAAAGTTGTGGAAAAATGGCTTAAGGTTAACAAAGTCAAGATATTGTAGTGGCCATCACAAAGCCCTGACCTCCATCCTATAGATAATTTGTGGGCAGACCTGAAAATGCGCGTGCGAGCAAGGAGGACTACAAACCTAACTCAGTTCCACCAGCTCTGTCAGGAAGAATGGGCCAAAATCCACCCAACTTATTGTGGGAAGCTTGTGGAAGGCTACCCGAAATGTTCGACCCAAGTTAAACAATTTAAAGGCAATGCTACCAAATACTCATTGAGTGTATGTAAACTTCTGACCCACTGGGAATGTGAAGCTGAAATAAATAATTCTCTCTACATTTCACATTCTTAAAATAAAGTGGTGATCCTAACAGACCTAAAACAGGGAATTTTTATTAGGATAAAATATCAGGAATTGTGAAAAACTGAGTTTAAATGTATTTCACTAAGGTGTATGAAAACTTCTGACTTCAACTGTACGTATGGTCACTGTGGGGATGACGTCATCGATGCACTTATTGATGAAGCCAGTGACTGATGTGGTGTACTCCTCAATGCCATCGGAAGAATCCCAGAACTTATTCCAGTCTGTGCTAGCAAAACCTGTAGCTTAGCGTCTGCTTCATCTGACCACTTCTTTATTGACCAAGTCACTGGTGCTTCCTGCTTTAGTTTTTGCTTGTTAGCACGAGTCAGGAGGATAGAATTATGGTCAGATTTTCCAAATGGAGGGAGAGAGAGCTTTGTACGCATCTCTGTGTGTGGAATAAAGTTGGTCTTTTACCCCCCCCCCCCCCCCCCCCCCTCTGGTTGCACATTTAACATGCCGGTAGGAATTAGTTTCCCTGCATGAAAGTTCCCGGCCACTAGGACCATCGCCTCTGGATGAGCGTTTTCCTTTTTGCTTATGGCCTTATACAACTCATTGAGTGCGGACTTAGTGTCAGCATCGGTTTGTGTTGGTAAATTGACAGCTGCGAATCATATAGATGAAAACTCTTGGTAAATAGTGGGGTCTACAGTTTATCATGAGATACTCTACCTCAGGCGAGCAAAACCTTTAGACTTCCTTAATATTAGATTGTGTGCACCAGCTGTTGTTTACAAATATACATAGACCTTCACCCCTTGACTTGCCGGTGCAGCGTAAACCCCACCAGTTGTATTTTATCCATGTCATTGGTCAGCCACGACTCGGTGAAACAGTTTTTAATGTCCCGTTGCCCGACCTAAGTCCCCGATATCTCAGTCTCTTTCTGATGCAAATGATGGGGATGTGGGCCTTGTCGGGTGTCTGAAGTAAATACTTTGTGTCCAACTCTTTAAAGAAAAAATATTTCCCCAGTTCGAGCTGTCCCCGCAGCTGCCTAGAAGGCCAGCATCCTGGAGTCGCCTCTTTTTTGTTGACATTGAGACTGATGTTTTGTGGGTACTATTTAATGAAGCTGCCAGTTGAGGACTGGTGAGGTGTCTGTTTCTCAAACTAGACACTCTAATGTACTTGTCCTCCTGGTCAGTTGTGCACCGGTGCCTCCCACTCCTCTTTCTATTCTGGTTAGAGCAAGATTGCGCTGTTCTGTGAAGGGAGTAGTCCACAGCGTTGTACGAGATCTTCAGTTTCTGGTCAAGTTCTCGCGTGGAATAGCCTTCATTTCTCAGAACAAGAATAGACTGACGAGTTTCAGAAGATGTTCTTTGTTTCTGGTCATTTTGAGCCTGTAATCGAACAAAACAAATGCTGATGCTCCAGATACACAACTAGTCTAAAGGCCAGTTTTATTACTTCTTTAATCAGAACCACAGTTTTCAGCTGTGCTAACATAATTGCAAAATGGTTTTCTAATGATCAATTAGCCTTTTAAAATGATAAACTTGGATGAGTTAACACAACGTACCATTGGAACACAGGAGTGATGGTTGCTGATAATGGGCCTCTGTACGCCTATGTAGATATTCCATTTAAAAAATCATCAGTTTCCTGCTACAATAGTCATTTCCAACATTAACAATGTCTACATTGTATTTCTGATAAATTTGATGTTATTTTAATGGACCAAAAAAAGTGCTTTTCTTTCAAAAACAAGGACATTTCTAAGTGACTCCAAACTTTTGAATGGTAGTATAAGTAGACATGCAATCATAATTGATTGTAGCGGATATAAATCAACCACAAGCTACCGGTGGCTGAAAACACAATCACCGCGGGACGAACTAGTGACGAATTTCCGTTTAAAATTCATTTCTTCCTCCCTCGCCCCTTGTCCTGCAAGTGTAAACTTGCCAGATGTCATCAGAAGTGTCCACTTAATTTGAGGGCTGAGGGGATAGGGTGTGTCTTTTAAGTGTTTGAAATGCAGCCTCGGGCTGAGACAAGATCATTCTGGTCTGATGACGTCAATGCTGGTTGGCAACACTGTACCAAGCCGCACTGGTGATGCAGAGAGAGCTAGAGCAGTCACTAAAGCAGCCACAGCCCTAATCCTTTGTTCTTGTCTTAGCTGGTATACACCGAGATGAGCAAAATGGAGGACGTGCTTGATGCTTGAAGCAGTGATCCAGACAGTCTTGATTGATCGCCAAGCTTTTGCAAAGGCCAGACAGTCATAAAGGCCAGTTGTGTTGGTTTGTTTTCTCTCTGATACTTAATTGATCAGTTAATGGCAATGCTGGCCTTTAAATACATGTGGTCTCCATGTCCTGAATCAATACAGCCAGCAGAGCAGAGACAACAACTGGCAGCCTATTGCTTGTGCTCAGTCTAGACTAAATATGAAGGATAAAAGACAGTAACTGACCATTCTAGTGGTCAAACTTTAAAGCTCCAATCACTGTCTTTTGTTGGAAGACTTTTCAAGGGAATATATGACTGTTTTGAGCCCTATAAGCAAAAAGTCTCCAGGTTGGGGAGGCACTTAGTGACGACGGACCAGTAAATGTTTGGCTGATCAAGCCATTCCGATGAATGTGTCAGGACAGGACAGCAAAAATGCCACAGGTCAGATTCTACGGCTATCAATCCACTCTGGTCTAAAACAGTCTCATGTTTGTGAGGGATTGGCCAACGGATTTAGCTCACTATATCTTTGAAAATGGCTTGAAGTGGCAGACAGGCCATCTTTATTACAGTACTGCAGGTTAGTGGCTACAGGCTAAAACATCTAAATAGACATCTCTGTATGGGAACGCTCATGCACTGCCTATGGCAACACATACCAGTAAACCTATGTCCCTCATTTAAGTAAATAATGTGTGATGTGTGTGTATTAGACCCATGCCACGCGATGCGATTGCAGTAGTATTTCAGGCACTGGGATTTTGATTGCCAGTGTACCCACTACCCACCTTTGTGTCGCATAATATGAATAGGAGCCAGATCAATTGAACCTCTTTCACATTCCTCTGAGCATGTGCTTATTGCATGATCCTGTTGGACTTTGATGTACTTGCAAAGTCATACCATCGCTTCTATGCTGTTCTTTGAAGTAGGTCACGTCGCAGTGTTGTGGTCTGCTCTGGTTTGCTTTGAAGGTGCCAGTTGTGGTCACAGTGCAGTGCTTATGTTGAGTTATATTTACTTGGTGAACATGCCCTTTGCTCTGGTGGTTTGACACCATCTATGGACACTAATAGCCTATGCATTCATCTGATGCTGCAGTGATGTTTGAAGCTGCTCCTAAAATAGCAAGTCATGGAATTATGCAGTCTTCTCTGGAGCTGAAAATGGTCTCCTTAAGATTCTGCAATATCAAAACAACAAAGCAAGACATTTTGTGCAATACAAATTCAACACAATTACTGGCTGCATATAGTATAGGAGTAGGTACTGTATTGACCAGCTGATGAAAATCCAGGAATTTAGCCTTAACATCTTATTCACTTAATGCTCATCTATGGCACACACTATACCACTAGAGAGCATCATAGAATTGTATGGACATTGATTAAGTGATGAGAGTTCATATGAAATGTGCTCCTTCATTTCCTTTAAAACAAATTATTCACATAGCATGGATCAGAAATAGACTTAACGCCATATGTATTGGGACAGAAAAGCTACCATGCCGTTTCTGTTGGGCAAAACATAACGCAAAACACAACCAAAAACTGCAAATGCATCCAACAATTTTGTAGTGACACGCTTGAGTGCATGCTAGGAATATGGGACCGAATAGAAAACTTTTGACTACTTTAATACACTAAAAGTGAATTTGTCCAAACACGTATGACGTCTTCAAATGGGGGACTAGATACATCCGATTCTTTCATTTCCAAACAGTGATACATGTACTTATGAATATGCCCCCGAATAAAATAATAATTTCTGTACTGTCACCTTATATGAAACATTTGATCTCAAATCCAAAAGGAGTATTTGGCTTCACTGTCCAAATACATGGTCTTGAGTATACATATGCTTCCTTAAAATTAGGCTGGGTACTGCATATAACCTGTACATTTAGGAGAAATGGAGTATCACTATAAGAATTATTCAAAGGGTTATGCCTATGATTATGTGAGTAGGCCTATACTTGAGCCTAAATTGTGTTTGAGTTTTTGCTGTGTCATCAAATACAACTCTTAAGGCTTTGATCAACACTCTAATAATTGGGCAGAGCAAGCAATTATAACAATACAAAATCGAATTAAAAGTTCCATTCAGAATTTTACACAGAGAAGTGAGAAGATTGCTTAACCCCAAAACCCTAGGATTATTATTAGGCATGGGGTGTTTGGGGTATCTGTCTAAAATCCTGGTGTGTTACACTTGGTTCAGTCACAATTCAAGTAAAACGTGTTACAAACAGCTGACTTCAATGAGGAGCAGTATGTGGCCTTCTTGGCTCCCCAGATGGAATGTCTTCATAATCATTTTAGGGCAACATACGGGAAATGAAGGTCTTGTTGAACGCTTTGTAAAACACATTCATTACAGAACGTTTGATATTCTCTTGCTTTACCCCAACCACCTTCCAAGGATTTACCAGGTATTTTTAAGAAAAAGGCAAAAGATTTTAAAACCAAATGACAAATGAAAATGGCTGACTTGAAAAAATGTATAAAAATGTTTGAAAACACGTTATGATAATAGCTGCTAAGAACACGTATCGGTTCTATAATTGGACAAACTTGTTTAGGTGATATGCATGTATGATTTTTTTTGTGTTCATTAAATATTTATTGGACAGAGGCTAAGTCACGTGGCATCATGCGTGATCAACATTAGACTTAGAGGAGACAATATTTATATAATGATACTCTAACCATCTTTACACGTACTCAGTTTTTACCAAAAAAATATACTGTTTCTGGACAGGATATTTTATACTTTTATTCTACAAAATCTTGCAGTTTTTATAATGGAATATCAACCTTTCCTTTGTAACATCAGTGATGAATATAATACATGCTTTACATTTTATTTGCAATGTACAAACAACATAAATGACTTGTTATGAGACTAACATTCAAATGGCCAGTTAATCAATTTCTAAGGATTGGACCCTTTTTTTAAATTTTTATATTGGCTTAAAATCACATACCAAAATCTGACTACCGGTAGCTCAGGACCTGAAGCAAGTGTATGCATATTCTTGATACCATTTGAAAGGAAACACTTTGTAGTTTGTGGAAATGTGAAACTAATTTAGGAGAATATAACACAATAGATCCGGTGAAAGATAATACGAAGAAAAAAACATGCGTTGAAAATTTGTCATCTTTGAAAGGCAAGAGAAAGCCCAATATATGACTTAGGAATCCAGGCACTATTTAGATTTTGGCCACTAGATGGAAGCAGTCTATGTGCAAAGTTTTAGACAATCAATTGCATTTCTGGTCAAAATGTTGTATCAAGACTGCCCAAATGTGCCTAATTAGTTTATTTATACATGTTCAATTTCATAACTGTGCACTTTCCTTAAACAATAGCATAGTATTATTTCACTGTAATAGCTACTGTAAATTGGACAGTGCAGTTAGATTAACAAGTATTTCAGCTTTCTGCCCTTATCAGATATGTCTATGTCCCTGGAAATGTTCTTGTTACTTACAACCTCATGCTAATCACATTAGCCTACGTTAGCTAATGTGGGGGGGGGGGGGATCCTGTAGAGGTCCACAAACAACGTTTCCATCCACAGTTTCTATGCAAGTAAAGTCATACTGTATAAGAATGATATCACGACAGCTGTGATGGAAACAGGAAGTTTCGGTACAATTTTATAAATCCCGAGAGATAATTGTTGGTTCGACATTTGTCGTTAAAATTAATTATGTGAGAAGTGGCAGTGGAAACGCCTATACGCACAAATATGGATATAATAACAGTCACAATGAAGTAAACTTGGGAGTCAAACAATGCAATGGTGTGTGGTCCTTCCATTACGACTTGGGAAACCATGCAGTTTATTAGGCTACAGATGAAATAAATTATGATGAACTTCACAGGGTCGTGAAAGTGCACGTTATGAGCTTGACGCTCCTTTCCAATAGATGTCGAGGGTCTTATTCTAGTGACATGATGATCGATGCTTGACTGCCATTTGACAAATAAAGATATTCTTGTTCTTGCCCAAAATAATCTCATCATGTAGACTAAACTACCTACAGGGCCTACTACTTGCCATGACCAGAGTGGGCTCATTTGCTATTTTAACGCAACAGTTTGTGACAAAATGCGATGGAAACACATTGAACAACAGATTTTTATTTGGTACATGAAAACTGAAGCGAAAAAGTACATTATGTGCACTACGTCATCGCGCACAGATTTTTAGCCTCAACAAGTCATCTTGGTGGAAAAACACCACTGGTGAGAAAATGCACATTTTCTTTATGCAGATTTTTGAATATTCGCATGAAAATCTGTTGCCAATTGGATGGAAACCTAACTACTGAATACAAAACAATACAATTGACTATACACGGTGTTACTGTGCTCAGACGAGACTCGTATCTGATCCAGTCTTGTACTTACTTCATACCTTTTGCCCTGATCCCAAAACCAAGACAAAGTCTGATTTGCAAAACAAATATTTTGTGTATTAAAACATGTACGTTGTTACGATGTCTTTAAAAAAAAAAAGTTAACCAAAGGGGAATAGGCATGAGTTTATCAAAAGCACTGCTTCTCAATTCCGGCATGTACTGTAGGTGTGATGGTCATGAGTGAGAGGAACCGCAAAATGAAAGGTCATTGATTTAAAGTAAATGTCCATTGTTTCCAGTAGGCTATCATTGTAAATAAGAATTTGTTATTAACTGACTTGCCTAGTTAAATAAAGCTTGAATAATATGTATTTATTTTTTATCCAGATTTTTATGAAAGATTACCTATAATTACTTACAATATGTTAAAAAGCAGTTTTTCTATGTTGGAGTGGTGTGGGCATACTGCAACAAAATGGTATGGGCATATACAATTCATTAAAAACATTCATGCGAGTAGCTCATTCTCCTCTAGACCGCTGACACCATACTCTATGAGGAAATAGTAAGCATTTTGTAAACGCTCCGTTTGAGATACAAGTTTGAGGTAGGGTTTTTAAGTCTTTTTTTCTCTAATTTATGCTTTCGCCACAAATACTAATATAGGACGAGTCAAGAACATTATTTGGGTATGAGTTAACAGAATATGCATTTTAAAAGTGAGATTTGTACTGGACAGTTACTGTAAGACAAACATCTGGTAATGGACATTGCCTAATTAAGAGTAAAACATTTCCAGATATGTGTACTGTATGTAAACATTTCATTTCACCTTTAAATACTTTATTTTAATTTTAAGCAGACAACATTTTGTAAAAACAAAACAATTAAAATAATAATAATAATAATATTTAACTTTTGCCCAAAACACCTCTATTTCTCCTGGCTCCTGGTTGAGAGCTCATAGTCCAATCAGAGATTGTGCTACAGAGGTACATTTTGTCACTGCCCATATAAGGCTTGGCGTAGTTGTACATTTACTCTGTAGTAGTCCCCTGTTAAACAGCATTGCACAGCATTGCTTTCGATCCCATATGATTTTTCAAAAACACACACTTAATCGGACATAGCCATAGTACTCTTTGGCCATGCCACTATTGTTGCTTTCGTTCCTACCATCACCACTCCTCTATTGAAGCAGGCCGTTCAACGTCTTTTTGGCAGCGAGTGCACAGCAGTTTGTTACCTTTTCCCTATTTCACTTTGCCGTAGGAGCTGAATGTTTTTCGCACTGTCCGCTAACTCCGGGTATAGCTCGATGGAAAGTACGTAATATCCGTCGTACCCCTGTACTTTCCCACTGCTCAGAAGCTGCCTCTTCTCTCCCTCCGTCCATGGTCGGACGCCCTCCTCGCCGTCGCTCACCCTCTGCTGTTCGTTGGCCCACGCACTCACTAACGCCCTCTGGCGGGCCAACTCAAGCACACGGGCCTTTTCCTCATCCACCGTGGAGCCATAGCGCACGTGCAGCGCTAGTGGCCCACAACCCAACTCCACGTCTGCGAAGCGACGCGTCCGGCTGTCCATGACCGTGGTGGACTGGGACACGCTGACGTTGACGCCATTCTCCAGGGTCTTATGGCCGCTGGTGAGGCGCAGCGCAGCAAGATCACCGTCAGGCAGGCCAGGCTTGACGAAGTAGTGAGTGTCACGGCCTTCCACGGTGAAGTGCAGGTTTTCCAGGTAGAAGGCATTGTTGAGGACTGTGGCCACCTTGATGCAGTCCTCGTTGGCCACATTGAGCGTGTGAGTGTGGGCAGTGCCCTTGTAGATGGCGAACATGACAGCCCTCCCGATAGGGGACTGGGCGGCTGAAAACCAGAACCAGGGCTTCTCACCTCGACGGCCTCGGCCCGCATGGACCTCCGGCAGCCGCTCAAATGACAGGAGGGCATGCGCTTGTCTGGTAACTTCCTGCTGGACCCCAGAGATAGACTGTAAAGAGAGTGCAGTGTAACGTTAACATCTGAGCAGAACTTCACACTGCAGTCCATTCAGGAGCAGAAGCAGGCTTCAAAGACTTTACATGTGCCTGCAAGATAATTGTATTACCAGGCAGTGGGATAAAACTAAAACAAGGTAAAATGCCAGTGGGGATTTTTTTGTATATCAAGATTACCTTGCAATTCATGACAGTGTAGTAAGCATTGAATAAACATGAATCATTATTGTGTTAACAATGACAAGTGGAAATGTCACATATGTAGTGCTTTTAAATGTCTGTGTGCATTGCTTTTAAATTTGTATTACGAATGTGTAATGCAAGGACAACTATCACACTGTCTTGGATAGCAGAAAAGTTATTAATTGGATACAACAAATACAAATTTCAAGATATGTTATTTGCTACTTTTCCCCAATTGTTTACACACTGGCCCATGAGGCTCAATGACCCCAAACCTGTAACTAATTCAGAAGAACCATGCAACAAATCTGCAATACTACTGGCACATCCTTTGCGTTGTACTCAGATTGCAATAATATAAGAAACATTTGTGACAACACACAATTCTCTACCTTTGCACAACCTTCACAACTAAATCCTATTGTGTGCAAATTAAAAGCAACACTGATCAACAAGCTAAGCTCAATTACCAATTGATCACTTTCACATGGGCAAACACTATTTGCGTAAAGGTTCCCTTTGCAATCAGACCTTTGGTATGGATGAAAAGGCACCATGTGTGAACTCCTGTGTTTGGAGAACAATGGAAGCAAACTTGGCAGAGAGAGGTAGAGATGGAGTTGGAGGTGGTGGTAGAGGTTTAAGTGGAGGTAGAGGTGGAGGAAGACCAAGAACAAGGAGAGTTCATATCTGATTAAATTCGGGCGACTGTGGTGGACCACGTGGTCAACCATGGTTTGGCCTTGAAAGAGTCTGGGCAGAGAGTGCAGCCCAATCTGAGCCGCTTCACAGTAGCATCCATCATTCAGATGTTCCAAAATGAGAATACTGTAGGTACGTACGTACTGCAGACACTGGAAATATCTACTACTTTTACTACTTACGACTGTAGTACAACATAAAGCACAGTAAAGTCTGTAGATTCAAATACATAGCGTAAGGGGAAACCAAGTAAACGTTTTAAGTATTACTGTACAGTGCATTCGGAAAAGATTCAGACCCTTTGACTTTTTCCAAATTTGAGTTACGTTACAGCCTTATTCTAAAATGTATTAAGTCATTTTTACCCCTCATATATCTACACACAATACCCCATAATGACAAAGCAAAAACTATTTTTTGTTTAGAAATGTATTGAAATAAACTGAAATGTCACATTTACATAAGTATTCAGACCCTTTACTCAGTACTCTGTTGATGCACCTTTCACAGCCATTACAGCCTCGAGTAATCTTGGGTATGACGCTACAATCTTGGCAGATCTGTATTTGGAGATTTTTCTCCCATTCTTCTCTGCAGATCCTCCAAAGCTCTGTCAGGTTGGATGGGAAGCATCGCTGCACAGCTAATTCTAGGCTCTCCAGAGATGTTTGATTGGGCTCAAGCCTGCGCTCTGGCTGGGCCACTCAAGAACATTCAGAGACTTGTCCCGAAGCCACTCCTGCGTTGTCTTGGCTGTGTGCTTAGGGTCGTTGTCCTATTAGAAGGTGAACCTTCGCCCCAGTCTGTGGTCCTGAGACCTCTGGAGCAGGTCTTCATCAAGGTTCTCTCTGTACTTTGCTCCGTTCATCTTTCCCTCAATTGTGACTAGTCTCCCAGTCCCTGCCTCTGAAAAACATCCCTGCCTCCACCATGCTTCACCGTAGGGATGGTGCCAGGTTTCCACCAGATGTGACGCTTGGCATTCAGGCCAAAGAGTTCAATACTGGTTTCATCAGACCAGAGAATCTTGATTCTCATGGCCAGAGTCCTTTAGGTCCCTTTTGGCAAACTCCAAGTGTCTTGTGCCTTTTACTGAGAAGTGGCTTTCGTCTGGCCAATCTACCGTAAAGGCCTGAATGGTGGAGTGCTGCAGAGACGGTTGTACTACTGGAAGGTTCTCCCTTCTCCACAGAGGAGCTCTGGAGCTCTGTCAAAGTGGCCATTGGGTTCTTGGTCACCTTCCTGACATAGGCCCTTCTCCCCCGATTGCTCAGTTTGGCCGTGCGGCCAGCTCTAGGAAGAGTCTAGGTGGTTCCAAAATTCTTCCATTTAAGAATGACAGAGTCCACTGTGTTCTTGTTGGACCTTCAATGCTACAGATATGTTTTGTTACCCTTCCTCAGATCACAATCCTGTCTCTGAGATCTACGGACAATTCCTTCCACTGTGACTTGATTTTTGCTCTGACATGCACTGTCAACTGTGGGACCGTATATTGTCAGGTGTGTGCCTTTCGAAATCATGACCAATCAATTGAATTTACCACAGGTGGACTCCAATCAAGTGGTAGAAACATCTCAAGGATGGAAACAGGATGCCTGAGCTCAATTTTGAGTGTCAGAGCAAAGGGTCTGAATACATATGTAAACAAGGTATTTCTGTTTCTTGTATACATACACATTTGCGATTTGTCCTTATGGGGTATTTTGTGTAGACTGATGAGATTTGTTTTTATGTAATCAATTTCAGCATAAGGCTGTAACATAACAAAATGTGGAAAAAGTGAAAAGGTCTGAATACTTTCCCAATGCACTGTATGCATGAAATTTGGAGCGATACTACTTTGTAACATGTTTATCTGGTATACTGTTTTACTGTAGTGTTTACTGTACTATGTGCTATTTTGTTTTTGTAGGAATGAAAGACGACCACCACGTGGTGGTAGAACGCGTCTATTTACAGACGAACAGGAGCCTGCCATTGTGCAAATGGAAGTTGTAAATAATGCCATAAGACTGTGGGAAATCCAACAGCAAATTATTGAATATCAGAGTGAGCTCATCGACCATAGCCCCCATCTTGGGGCTCGCCTGTTCTGCATGTTATTCTGGCATTAATACGTATCACATATCAGTTTGCAAACAATGTAAAAAATAATATATATCATTGAGTTAATAAGGCCTCATACAAACATGAGCTCTTTTTTTTGTTTCTTGAGTAAGGCAGGTCCAAAATGCATGTGTTTCAGCCTAGCTCAGTGCTTTCTGTGGTGGTGGGGAAAGCCAGCAGAAAATACGGAGCGTTGGGCCGTGATTGGCTCTGTGTTATGTCACTCATGGGCACACTATGTCACCGCAAAGTCTAAGAGGAAACCTTGAAAATTCTAGCCCTTTGGGTGCTGCCATAGTGTTACATTAGAAGTGACCATCCAAGAAGGCTCAAGGTCATTGGCCACAGATAAATTGACGTCAAATCACATTATATGTACAGTAGCTTTGATTGGACTGATCATGTCAACATCATACTTTCAAAATCTTAGTTAGCAGTATTTTACCAGTTGGACCTCGTTTATTCCTGACATCCCAATTGTCTTGAACTCACTGAAGTCAAGTTTTTGCAGTTCCGAGTTAACAGTTGTTTTGAGTGCGGCACAAATAATGCTTCGTTGACAGCATGGCCAATGTTGAATGTTTATCATTTTAAACTTGGAAAAGGAGCCCCTTAATTTCACATTTATGACCATACGGCCACTGTCACTGATTCCTTCCAAACCACTCGTTGAATTTGAGATTTCTAACTTGTTGTGTAAAGTTTATGGCCGATGTGCACCGATATGAAGATATCTATAATTTATCTTCATATGAAAAGGATTAAAATGGATTTGCCAGTAGATTGTCGATTTGATTCATGATGATGGTCATCCAACTCGGAATTGTAAATCCGGCCTCAAGTTGTTTTGAAAGCACCATAAATCCAGAGAATGCCAGACTTTGATGACAACATTTGCTCATGAAGGACCGTCGTGCCACCTTCCTGTTCAAGTGAGCACAGCACAAGGTGAGTCCATATGCCAGAGAGTTATGTATACTGTATCTATGTATACTGTAGCTTTATTGGTCACATACACATATTTAGCAGAGGTTATTTGACTGGTAGTGTATATTTAATGTACATTTGCATATTTACTGTGTGATTACAGTATGCTGTTTAAAATGTATTGAGTCATGTTGAAGTCTAAAACAAAAATGTTTGCATTTGTGTGACTTTCTTGTTTGAGTATACACAAACAATATACAGTATTGAATAGGACACATTAGTGTGATCTGGGTCGTCACTCAGTTAGAATCCTTTTATTTGTTTGTATGTCTCATTTGTATACAGAGTTTCCTTACGAGAAGGGGGTACATGATTTTGATTGCGACGTTTCGTTTTGCAAGATGTCCGTGGGGTTTAGGAAAATTGGCTAACTGTTTTGTGTACCTGAGATGTAGTTTCAGCAAACGTGTGTTAAAAATTGGGAAAAACTATAATCAAAGAATAAATGTAATTTGTACTTGTTCCTATGCAAAAGCTGTCCAATTAAATGGGATGCTATGGGCTAAATAGCATTCCAATTAAAAAGATGGGGCTACTGAACAAAATATACACTTAATAGAAAACTGTAGAGCATGCTTCTTTTCACCCCGGGAGTGCTTGATATTCAGCCAGCAAACAACTGTGGTCTTCTAGATCACCCTGTTTACTATACATTTACCTAATATATAGACCGCAAATACCATGACAATAACTGAAATTTTGAAATCATGTCAGATATGAAACCAACCGGTAGATCGTCCCAAAGCTGGCTCTTCTTCAGTTCATAGGAGGGTTGGGTCAGGTCAAACTTTGGGACTGGGAAGCCAGGAATGGTGTTGTGTAGATGGAACCCAAAGGTCACTAGCCAGCTATTCACATCTACATCGGACAAATACGGGTAGAGTCATAATAAATATTTAATGGCATGGTTATGTCGTAAAAAAATATGGAAAATGTTTTATAATATAAGTATTTTGTGTCTTAGTTAACATTATTAAGCTGTTTATACATGCATGAACAAAGCATGTATAAACATTTAATCTTTTGAATAGCACATTTGAATAACAGGTATACACTACGTGCACATTAAATATGACAAAGTAAAATAAAAGTGAATAAATATCCTACCTGCCACATATTCTCTCACTTCATGTACTTTGCTGATAGGGTTGTTGTTTCTGAACATATAGAGATTAAAAGGACCTGGCTCTTTCCCCACTCGTTTCCACGTGCTGATGTCAGGCACAGTCCACCTGCCGGGCATAATGTCATAGTCCCTCTCACCAAAATGCAACAATTTGGTCAGCGGATCATAGAGTCCCCCGTGGAACCCCAGCACCAGTTGAAAGTCCGGGTTGGAGTCAAAGTAGATCTCCCCGTACGCCGTGTACTGGACCTGCTTGATCAGGAGGCCGTTGCTGGTGAATACGGCAAGAGGGGTTCCGGTGTTGTCACAGGCGATGTAGTACTCCTCTCCGCTGCTGATCTCCTGGGCAAACAGGTGGCCCTGCAGGTCATAGTACATTGAGGTGATCTCAGAGCTGGAGTGATTGTAGACGTGGGTGATTCTGCTGGGGTAGCTCAGGTCTGCGTAGAAGTATTGCAGGTGCTGCCCCAGGCTGGCCTTGGTGGACACCCTTCGGCCCAGGCCGTCGTAGCGGTACTGGATGATCCAGCTGTTGCTCTTGCTATAGACGCGCGCCAGGAGGCCTTTGGAGTTGTACTCAAAGATCTCAGAACCTCGCTGGCGGAGGAAGCCATCCTCGTCCATGCGGTACTGTACGTCTCCCAGGCGGGTGATGCGGTCGCGGAGGTCGTAGCGCAGGGGGAGCAGGCGGGCACCGTTACCTGGGTTCAGTAGGTGGAGGTTGCCATTCAGGTCGTAGGTGTAGCGCCACATGACCTTGTCATTGAGGTAGACTGTCTGGAGCTGGCCATCCACATCATACTCGTAACCGTACTTGGTGGTGTTGGCAAACGGTCCGATCTTGATCTCCCTCTTGGTACATCGCCCCGCGTCGTCGTACTGGAAAGTGATCCAGTACATGAGAGAACGGAAGATCTCGTACTGAATCTCCTTGATCCGTCCGTGGGTGTCAAAGTGCTTTGTGTAGGTCATAACAGCCGTGGAAATGATCTGGTTGATGTCATAGTAGATGACGCCGAACTTGCCGAACTGCTCGACTTTGCCGGATATGTCGTCAAACTGGTAGAGGTCGATGGGCAGTGGGGTCTCATTGATGACACCCTGCACGCTGGTAATGCGCAGGCTGCTGTCATAGGTGTAGTCGAAGCGGGCGTTGACCATGCCGTCCTCGCTGAAGCGGAAGATCTGCCGGTCCACCAAGGGGCCCACTTGACGATAGCGGATCGAACATATAAAGCCCTCGTTCTGCAGGTTGACCGTCTTTAGCACGCCCGCCATCTCGTCATAGGTGAAGCTGACCCGCGTGATGTCATACAGGACTTCGGCTAGCTTGTTCTGTCGCCGATACTTGTAGAGGACCTGGCGTCCCGTGCCTAAGTGCGCCACTCGCTGGAGGAGGCCGTCCTCGCTGTAGTCCACAGCGACAGAGGCATTGCTGTCGGGTGGGTGAAAGAGGTTGCGGTAGTAGCCCACCGAGCGGACCGTCTGCATGGTGTAGCGTGCCACACTGGGCATGGTGACTGCAGATAGTCGATCCTGAGAGTCAAAGTCGAAGATGTACTGACGCTGGCTGTGGAGCAGGAGCACCATCGACTAGAGGAAAGATGAGTAAAGGGAGAACAAAAGCTATGTTTTATGAATACAAATAATTATATATACACCACCAGCTCACTAAATAGCCTAAACATTCTCACGTTTATTTCTGTCTCATAAAATTTTTGCAGAATTAACAGTTCATTAATATGCACTTTGGATGCTAGAATTGCTTTCAGTGGGCTGCCACCGTTTCAGTGTGCCCCATGTTTCTCTGTTGACACGGCCTATCCCAGTCACGTGATGAGCTCAAGGAGGGCGAGGAAATCTCTGCATGGTTTTGCATGAAGAAAAGTCCTTGGAACTGAGTCCGGCAGTAAGTTATCTCACTTATTTTAAGTTCTGCGAGAAGTTAACATAATGAGCAGCTCTAATGTGGGCAAGTACATTGTGTGTGACTGTGTGTGTGTGTGAGATTTAAAAGTACTGCTTCAGCAAGGTGTGTGTGTGGCCTCAATTTCAATATACAATTACTTTTACCATCAAAAGTACTCCATTTTTGTTTGTGCATTGATCGACCAGTGGAGAAACCAAAGGATTCTATAGAGTCGCTTCAACCCTCACCTTGTCCAGATAGGTGTAACTCCACCTCTTCCCGTCAGCAAACACTCTGGACACGAGGCGTCCCTGACTGTCATACTCCAACCGCTCCGTGGTCGGCCCCCTCTGGAGGGCATTGATCTGCCCATTGCTGCTCAGGCTGACGTTCACGGGCAGCATCTTACTGCTGGGCACCCACAGCACAGGGTGGCCAGTGGCGTCATAGATAATCTTCAGCAGGAACTTCCTGTGGTCGTCATATATCTTCTCCGTCCTCAGCGTACGGTCGTAATCAACCGACAGAATGTTCCGGCCGTTCACCTGTTAGTTGGTAATATGTGTATTGGATCAAAGCCCAGGCAAAACAAAAACAAACAGACAATGAAGCTTTTAAGTCAGTCACAGAGAGGGCACTTATAGTTATGTTTGGATGCTTGTTAAAGTGGCATTTAGTGTGATTGCCGCTTTTTGGCATTCAGTGTGAGGAGATTAACAGCTCCTTCAAAGGCTTCATTAAACTCTGGCATTTGCTGAGCAAGTCTTAAATCTCACCCTCCTCCCTCCTTAAATTTAATGGGGACAAAATGGATGAGGATTGGCTTATATGGATAGGTGACAATTCGAATTTGTCTTACAGAAGAAATGCATAACCTTTGTAACAATTGAAAGGGAACAGTTTGGCGATTATCTGAAAATTATTCGACCAAAGCTGACACAAGACTGAATCCAAACATTACACTGTTGATTTTATTGTGCAAAAGAAGTATTCAACTATAAGGTGCTCTTTGAGCACTCCTAGCTGTGCCGTTAACCCTGCATTCCCGCCATCACACAATTACTGTTGCTGTTTTCGCAATCCAAAAAAGGTCCATTATACATCTCAATCTAGGTCAGTTGGGCATCATTTGAGTTATAAAATACGATATTGAAGTGTTAAGCTTCGGATCATAATTCATAACGGATCATAATTTTGGTGAGCATAGAAAGGGAGTGCCTTCAGGCACGTGTGTCGCTGCAGATTTTCTTCACAATAGACAAACAGCCTCATCCTGTTGACAACATGTCATCCAGTAACTGTACAACAAACATCGTGAACATGAACGTCAACACTGTTTATGACATGAGCTTTATGATATGGAAATGTTGAGTGCACATTTGGACAGGTGTTTAGCTCGACTGTATGACGACAAAGCGGTACTTATTATAATCCTTAAAGTCTCATCTTTCAAAATGTGTAGAGTCCTCTTAATTTACAGCATTTCCCTCACCCAGATAACAAAACGTTAGCAAAAGTTGCCCAAATTAGCGGGAGGGATGGGGGCAACTTCTTGTCGCGCGTGCTGCTCAGGTTCAGAAGGGCTGTGAGTCAAAAACCATACAGCGCTGTGAAGCAGCAGAGTCAGAGCTCCGATGTCATGTATAGCATGTTACTGTACAGCCACTTCGGTTCAAATTAAGGAATTTAGCAGTGACCAAATCTGAATGCAGCCAGAGAGTTGAGTGTCACAGTTTGTCTTGCTAGTAAGTGAAACTTTTATGAATAAAACAGTGAAACACACCCTTAGCTTGCGCCCAAAAACGATGACTTTGCCCCTGGCCTGCTCCTTGCGGAAGCGCCACTCAACCAGATTCTGCCCACTCTCCCCTGGCAAACTCATGTTGCGCCGTGCCACTGTGGGGTTGGCAGTGCCCGCCAGGATGTGGGGCTCAGTCTGGTAGTGGGTGTCCATTCCGTTGGCATAGGTGATCCTCAGAGAGTTATCATAGCCCACCTGATAACTGCTTCTACATTGATCTGAAAATGTAATAATTGATCATTATAGATAACATGATTGATAACATTGTACTAAGTGTTGTGATTATAAATCATTGTTGTGGATACTAAGGGAAATCTTGCCTATAACACTACCTTCCAATAGAAACACAGACAGACAAACATTAGAAAAGGACTATAGAGCTACAACAAATGGAGCAATTCACTAAATAGCTTGAAACACAATACAAAAAGTTACGATAAAAGGTTTCGGCTCACCCCTCACACTGAAGGAGTAAATCCGCTCACCCATAATGATACATGACTTAAGCTTACTCAACATTGCTCTGAGACCCCAGCAACAATGACAAAAAAAACACATTCAAAAAGGCAGCCTGAACTGTTTGTGTATCAGCAAGACTGTCAGCATGCTTCAGTTCGGCTGGCAGCTAGTCGAAGTCGGCTAGGCGAACCAAATGAGTGTGCTTGCATACTCCCTTGAAAGACCTTTGCTTGAAAAATGAGCAAAAAGCGGCAAGAGTACCGTTTGTCCACTTTGAGACGACGTAGCCAGTATACACTTAGGACAGGCAACGTTGGATTGGCATTGACTAAATACAGTAGAATAGAATACTGTATATTAACTCAGGAAAAAAAGTCCTCTCACTGTCAACTGCGTTTATTTTCAACAAACTTAACGTGTACATATTTGTATGAACATAAGATTCAACAACTAAGACATAAACTGAACAAGTTCCACAGACATGTGACTAACAGAAATTGAATAATGTGTCCCTGAACAAAGGGGCAGGGTCAAAATCAAAAGTAACAGTCAGTATCTGGTGTGAACACCAGCTGCATTAAGTACTGCAGTGCATCTCCTCCTCATGGACTACACCAGATTTGCCAGTTCTTGCTGTGAGATGTTACCCCACTCTTCCACCAAGGCACCTGCAAGTCCCCGTACTTTTCCGGGGAGAATGGCCCAAGCCCTCACCCTCCGATCCAATAGGTCCCAGACGTGCTCTATGGGATTGAGATCCGGGCTCATTGCGGTCCGGGCTCTTTGCTCTTCACCGACATTCCTGTCTTGAAGGAAATCACGCACAGAACGAGCAGTATGGCTGGTGGCATTGTCATGCTGGAGGGTCAAGAGTCAGGATGAGCCTGCATGAAGGGTACCACATGAGGGACGAGGATGTCTTCCCTGTAATGCAAAGCGTTGAGATTGCCTGCAATGACAACAGGCTCAGTCTGATGATGCCAATGCGAGGACGATCAGCTGTCCGTCCTGTCTCCCTGTAGCGCTGTCTTAGGCGTCTCACAGTACGGACATAGCTATTTATTGCCCTGGCCACATCTGCAGTCCTCATGCCTCCTTGCAGCATGCCTAAGGGACATTCACACAGATGAGCAGGGACCCTGGGCATCTTTCTTTTGGTGTTTTTCACACTGTCTGTGTGGGTGGACCATTTCAGATTGTCAGTGATGTGTACTCTGAGGAACTTGAAGCTTTCCACTTTCTCCAATACAGTCCCGTCAAGCTCCTTCATTTTGTTGACGTTGAGGGAGAGATTATGTTCCTGGTACCACTCCGCCAGGGCCCTCACCTCCTCCCTGTAGGCTGTCTCGTCATTGTGTCCCTGAACAAAGGGAAAGTCTGCAAACTTGATGACTAAGTTGGAGGCGTGCGTGGCCATGCAGTCATGGGTGAACAGGGAGTACAGGAGGGGGCTGAGCACGCACCCTTGTGGGGCCCCTGTGTTGAGGATCAGCGAAGTGGTGGTGATGTTTCCTACGTCAGGAAATCCAGGAACCAGTTGCACAGGGCGGGGTTCAGAAGCAGGGCCCCGAGCTTAATGATAAGCTTGGAGGATGCTATGGAGTTGAAGGCTGAGCTATAATCAATGAAAAGCATTTTCATGTACATTTGAAGTCAGAAGTTTACATACACCTCAGTCAAATACATTTAAACTCAGTTTTTTACAATTCCTGGCATTTAATCCTAGTACAAATTCCCTGTCTTAGGTCAGTTAGATTCACCACTTTATTATAAGAATATGAAATGTCAGAATAATACTTTTCTATAGGATTGAGGTCAGGGCTTTGTGATGGTAACTCCAATACCCTGCCTTTGTTGTCCTTAAGCCATTTTGCCACAACTCTGGAAGTCTGCTTGGGGTCACTGTCCATTTGGAAGACCCATTTGCGACCAAGCTTTAACTTCCTGAGTGATGTATTGAGATGTTGCTTCAATACATCCACATGATCTTCCTACCTCATGAAGCCATCTATTTTGTGAAGTGCACCAGCCCTTCCTGCAGCAAAGCACCCCCACAACATGATGCTGCCACCCCTGTTCTTCACGGTTGGGATGGTGTTCTTCGGCTTGCAAGCCCCCCACCCCTTTTTTCTCCAAACATAACGATGTTCATTTTGGCCAAACAGTTCTACTTTTGTTTCATCAGACTAGACTAATTTTCCCCAAAAAGTACGATCTTTGTTCCCATGTGCAGTTGCAAACCATAGTCTGGCTTTTTTTATGGCAGTTTTGGAGCAGTGTCTTCTTCCTTGCTGAGAGGCCTTTCAGGTTATGTCGATATAGGCCTCATTTTACTGTGGATATATATACTTTTGTACCCGTTTCCTCCAACATCTTCACAAGGTCCTTTGCTGTTGTTCTGGGAATGATTTGCACTTTTCTAGGAGACAGAACGCGTCTCCTTCCTGAGCTGCATGACGGCTGCGTGGTCCCATGGTGTTATACTTGCGTACCATTGTTTGTATGATTGAACGTGGTACCTTCAGGCGTTTGGAAATCGCTCCCAATGATGAACCAGACTTGTGGAGGTCTACAATTTGTTTTGGCTGATATTTTTTCTTCTTTCCCATGATGTCAAGCACAGAGGCACTGGGTTTGAAGGTAGGCCTTGAAATACATCCACAGGCACACCTCCAATTGACTCAAATTATGTAAATTAGCCTATCAGAAGCTTCTAAAGCCATGACATCATTTTCTGGAATTTTCCAAGTTGTTTAAAGGCACAGTCAACTTAGTGTATGTAAACTTCTGACCCACTGGAATTGTGATACAGTGAATTATAAGTGAAATAATCTGTCTGTAAACAATTTTTGGAAAAATGACTTGTGTCATGCAGAAAGTAGATATCCTAACCGCCTTGCCAAAACTATAGTTTGTTAACAAGACATTTGTAGAGTTGTTGAAAAACGAGTTTTAATGACTCCAATCTAAGTGTATGTAAACTTCCGACTTCAACTGTAGGTATTCCTGTTTTCCAGATGGAATCTAATCGAACTCAAGAAATCTAGCATTACTTTTTGTAGAAGAAATATTAGTCGAGCAATCTTACATCTAACTAATGCTTGGTGCAGTATTTCTCAATGAAGAAATTTGCAAAACAATGAGTTGTCTCTTG
The DNA here is from genome assembly GCF_002021735.2 of Oncorhynchus kisutch. Lineage (NCBI taxonomy): Eukaryota > Metazoa > Chordata > Actinopteri > Salmoniformes > Salmonidae > Oncorhynchus > Oncorhynchus kisutch. Next base: position 38,545,376 of record NC_034188.2, on the reverse strand, counting down.
TTGAACGACAACAAAGACTTTATTGAAGAATCCCTACTGTTGAGCAATCACCGACAGTGGGGCCTAGACTTCGGTTTGCCTCCAGAAAAAGGTTGTGTGCCTGAACAGCTGAAAAACCCTCACTCCAAAATGAAAAAAAAAAAAAAAACACAAAATGTTTTCATAAGATATATTATGCACCAGTGGAGGCTCCTCAGAGGAGAAATGGGAAGACCATCCTGTCCTCCTCTGGGTACATTGACTTCAATACAAAACCTAGGAGGCTCATGGTTCTCACCCCCTTCCATAGACTAACACAGTATTCATGACAACTTCCAGAGGACGTCCTCCAATCTATTAGAGCTCTTGCAGCATGAACTGACATGTTGTCCACCCAATCAAAGAATCAGAGAATGAATCTAGTAATGTAAACAAACTCTCTTTTGTACATTACGCTGGTCTGTACAACTGACCTTATTTTAGCGCCCCAAAAAACATAATACTTCCAGATCAACTGTAATATCAATACCATTGTAAAGCACAATTTCTCCCCATTCCAACAAAATCAATGAAAACCTTCATGATGCCCATCTCTGTATGATTCAAGAAGGCAATGAGCTCCGTCGGATCTTTTTAAAAACGGCGGGAGGAAAGCGAAACCTATTGCGTGATAGTGAGAAGGAGAGATGTCGTGTGGGGAAACTGCTTTTTTTCACTCGATCTGTCCAACTTATCAACTTATCGCCTCTAAAATGTAAATAAAACACTCTAAAGAGTTTATATAAATGTGTCATCACATACCTATTTGAAGGTTTGTGTCGAATTGGAATCGTTTTTTTTAGGGCGGTGCTAAAATGATCTTCAGAAGTAAACAGTGGCTTTTGAGTCATGATAGCTTGCAGTGACTAGGTATCCCCCCTTACCCTGTCCCTTTCTTGTTTTTAAAAGGTGAGAGACGTGCTACACCTGGTGGAGAGAGGCTGTAAGACAGAATTAGTTGCTTTATGCGTGCTGTATGTTTACGCCATGACACGTCACAATGTAACAAACAGCGTCGGAGGGGTCCGTGCATAAAATGTGGTGTGTAGCTGACTAAAAGAGAGAGAGAAAGACAATAGTTGAACAGTTTTTAACAAATTATTTTCTTAAAAATTAAGGAGCAGCAAGTGAGAGAGAGCTAGCTATATTTCATTGTATTTTTCCCCCACTTACTTAGCTAGCAAATGCAGCTAGATAGTTTAGCATACTCAAACACCCAGCACAAACAGAGAGGGATAGCTGGCTTTGGCTATTCAACACTGGAACTCTTCCAAGTCAAGGTAAGCTTTTGGTTTTACTCATTTATTGCCACCGGGGCCTGCCGGTGTAACTGCTAAACTGCTTGCTGTACACTGTACTGAATGATTGTAGCAGGTTTAGTAACGCGTTAGTCCTAGTAGCTATGTAGGCTGTGTGTAGCGGTTAGCTGTTATGGTATGAAGGTTTGGCTTGGAAAGGTTTTATCGCCTAGTCACAGACAGCTGTTGTGATGTGCACTGAAGTCCACAAGCTAAGGGAAAACGTGAGAGGAGGAGAGCACGTAGATGCAAGAAGGAGTTATACAACGAGCAAAGTGATCATGTTGTTTGCGGATGATCAGGGGTGTATTCATTCCGCCAATTCTACTGATGAACATTTCTTAACTGGTAGCAAACGGAACGAAAAGGTGATAAACATACCTGAATTTGTCCAATAGAAACTCTGGTCTGCAACTGTCTGTACTAATGATTACACCCCAGATAAGCTAGATGCAGGCAAAAGTATGCAAGGCAGTATTGAATGTGTCACTGTTTGTCTACTTGGTTACTTAAATTTATCTCTCGACCTGTGCACCTACGTTGTAAACTTTTAATCGTAGGCTAGGTTGTTGCAATCTCATGGTGGACATAGGGACAATTAGAGTATCATGTATTAGCCTAAAACCTATCGATGTTACATTGAGCTGGGTGAATGGAATATGAATGACAGTCGTCCAATATGCTGTAATACAAATAAGGCCATGCTCATAAAAACAACATTGTCCTCCCTAATCTTAAACGGCATTGGCGACCACTGATATGCACAAACTCTACCAAACTGTTTCGGCTGAGAAGAATGGGGACATTACCCTGAGCCAGTGTATAGAAGGCACGGATGGTGGAGGTATTGGTGGTAATACTCATTTCCTCTTCAGTCAAGGAGCTCTCAATGTCCACAGTCAAGGCCTTGTAGATTTCAGTGTACAGGGTTTTCACTGTTCCCGTGGGGAATGTCACGTTCATTATCCTGCCTTCGCTGTCATACCTGAAAGATAGAGGGAGAAGTTCATGTAAAGGTGATCATTGTGTCATTTTGTCGAGAGTATCTAGGCAACAACATCACACACAGTCCCCACATGGTCTCTTTTCACGTAATTTAGTAGAATAACCTTTAAAAGGATCAAATTTGACACTGTAGGCAAACTTCAGAGTGTGTGTCAATGTGAAGGAAGTCACTGACGCCACCAAATTAAAACATGAATATACATTCATTGTAAGTCCAAAGCAGCAACGGATTAGCTTATCTTATGATCAAGTATTTATCTAGTCAGGCTCTCAACACCCTAAAAAGTGAAGGTCTACTCTGCCATTGGAGAAATCAGTCCCTCCTACTTCTGTATACTCACTCGTAGAATGTGGTCCAGCCAATTTCAGAGGTCTTGGTAGCCAGTAGGCCAGTGTTACCATGGTAGGTTAGTAGTACCAGTTCCTGGCCCTGAGCAGTCAAGGTCTTTAGCCCACCGTTGGTTCCCATGATCAGCCAGATGACCTGGTTGTCCGGGGCGACTATGCGCACGGGCATGCGGTTGGGGTCTCGGCGGATCCTCAGGGTGTTCCCGTTGCTATCGGTCACAGCTGTAACGTCGTTCTCGATGCTGTAGCTGAAGGTGTACTTAAAGTCACCCGTCAGGAGGCTGGTGGTGTGTTGGTGGGTACCATTGGCGTCAAAGACATACACTTCCTGGGCATCAGGCGACGCCACCTCAAAGGTGTTGGTGTTAGAGGTCAACACTGGTCCGTTCCTACCGACAGCCCGGATGCGGATGTTGCCCAGGTCTGCCACGTACAGGGTGCCATCAGGCGCCACAACCAGAGAGGATGGGACGTTGAGACGAGCGTCTTTAGCGTAGCCCTCGCCGGTCTGGTAGCAGTCGCAGTTGACGTCGTTCTTACAATCACAGTCAGAGGGCGACCCTGCCAGATGGGTTATTTCACCGTCGATGGATATCATTCGGATTCGACTAAGCTTCCGTTCGTCGGTTTCGGCGACGAAGATGGCACCGTAGTAGGACACGGCGATGGCAACGGCGGACTCCAGGGGCGTCAGCGCTGCCCTTTGACCTCCGGCTGCCCCGCGCTCCATCCCGGCCAACGGGCAGTGGATGGGCCGGCCCGCTGCAATGCTGACCTGGCCGTTCTCAGTGATTCGTAGGACCACATTGTTGTCCAGGATGTACAGGGAGTTATCCATGGGGCTGACCGCTAGGTCGGTGGGCCACTCCAGGAGCACCTGTAGATAGGGACATTGTTATAGGCACCGCAGAGATGTGGCATTAAGACACTACTTTCTCTCAGATATGTAGTATTGAGATATCCCTGTCTAAAGAAATTACATTGTATGATCATGTCAGCCTACACATCATCAATGTGACATTGTCCCATCTCCTAAATATTTCAGGGTGACATCAGTATTGTCAAAAACTGTGGAAAAACACATATTTAATCATCCTTTCCAGACAGTGATTAATAACAAACTCTGCTGTGTCCTTGGACACTGTGCTATCTAACCTCCAAACGAGCTTCAATGCCTTACAACACTCCTTCCGTGGCCTCCAACTGCTCTTAGAGTCGGCTTTCTATTCCGCAACAAAGCCTCCTTCACTCATGCCGCCAAACTTACCCTAGTAAAACTGACTATCCTACCGATCCTCGACTTTGGCGATGTTATCTACAAAATTGCTTCCAACACTCTACTCAGCAAACTGGATGCAGTTTATCACAGTGCCATCCGTTTTGTCACTAAAGCACCTTATACCACCCACCACTGCGACTTGTATGCCCTAGTCGGCTGGCCCTCGCCACATATTCGTCGCCAGACCCACTGGCTCCAGGTCATCTACAAGTCCATGCTAGGTAAAGCTCCGCCTTATCTCAGTTCACTGGTCACGATGGCAACACCCATCCGTAGCACACGCTCCAGCAGGTGTATCTCACTGATCATCCCTAAAGCCAACACCTCATTTGGCCGCCTTTCGTTCCAGTACTCTGCTGCCTGTGACTGGAACGAATTGCAAAAATCGCTGAAGTTGGAGACTTTTATCTCCCTCACCAACTTCAAACATCTGCTATCTGAGCAGCTAACCGATCGCTGCCGCTGTACATAGTCTATCGGTTAATAGCCCACCCATTTTTACCTACCTCATCCCCATACTGTTTTTATTTATTTTATTTTATGCTCTTTTGCACACCAATATCTCTACCTGTACATGACCATCTGATCATTTATCACTCCAATGTTAATCTGCTAAATTTTAATTATTCGCCTACCTCCTCATGCCTTTTGCACACAATGTATATAGACTCTCCTTTTTTCTACTGTATTATTGACTTGTTAATTGTTTACTCCATGTGTAACTCTGTGTTGTCTGTTCACACTGCTATGCTTTATCTTGGCCAGGTCGCAGTTGCAAATGAGAACTTGTTCTCAACTAGCCTACCTGGTTAAATAAAGGTGAAATAAAAATTAAAATTAAAAATACAAGGGATTTTGCCCTCAAGTCTGCACACAACTCATTACTGTCTGTCTCAGTGCCATTCATTAAGACTACCAGTCTGCCTTCTTATGGGACAATATGCCTCAGGTTACGATAGTCTATCCAAAAAGATATCGGTGTTGCGTTGCAACATCGAACTATCTTAATTAACTTAAGACATGTTTCATTCTTGTCTGCCTGATGGTTAGGAAACCTCCCTTAGTGTACTGATAGCAGACATGGAACTATTATCTGGTATGTCCCCTTGGAGTAAAGGGCAGAGGTAAGGGACCCCAATCCAAGTTGAGTTTGACTCTCTACACCAATCCACTCCTGAGACCCTCCGGAGACCCTAAATGTGTAATGGAGGCCCGCCATTCCATTTGAATATGATACAAGCTTTTCTTCCTTTTTCTTTTCTTCATTATTCATTTGCATCACATCGGAGAGCGTACGTAATAGAAGAGGATAGCGTGGACATGGATATAAATGTTTAAGAGGAGAAGTTATATTATATATTGTTATATTGAGTAAGTGTTTTGCCCTCATAAGGCGGTAACTTTGTGTCTTTTGACAAGACACTATGTTCATGCTGTTAAGGGGAGATTTTTAGAGACGTGGTAAAGTTGTTAGATAGAAAAGTGTTGAAATGTCATGCTGTTTGGTAGGAATGACCCCCCCCCCCCCCAAAAAAAAAAAGATAATTCAGCTGCTGACTACACAAACTTCCATCACAACTGATACAACTAATCAAGAGCTTGGTGATTATTTGACTGTATGGATCAGATGTGCTAGTGTGCTGAAACAAAAATATGCAGTCCTGTGGGTCCCTGAGGAATAGATTGGTACACACTGCTCTAGATACCCAACAATAAGCCTCAGCAACTTGAAAGTGAATAGGGGCTTTTAAACAAAAATATAATGCCACCTAATGACTTTCCTTCCACTGGAAAAAAACATATCCAAAAGTATATTATTTAACTATGTAAGTACTTTCATTATCAGTTTTTGTGAACGTTGCAGGGGAAAATGCTTGATTTTGCTGCGACAATTCTAACATTATGTATGGCAATATGCAATCATTTTGTCCAAATTGCCATGAAGATGCGCTGATGGGGGAAAAGGTTTGTCGACATGTGGCTTGATTGAACCATTTTAGGCGGTAAAAGTGCAGTGATTGGTTAAAATTGCGAGCTCTCTTTTTGTAGTGCAGTTATCAGACACTTTTATACACTAATACTGCAGATATAACTGTTGTATGCAGTAGTAGTGCAATGATTGGTCAAATTTGCGAGCCCTCAAATAATGTGCAGGGAATTGTTGATTTTGCAAAACAAATTGCGATCGCATTTTGCTAAACAAATTGCGATCGCAGAATACTGGAGGGACTGCATTATGTAACACTCCAAAGACTGAGCGACTCATAGATTGGCAAGAAGAGTACCACAGGGTGGCGCTGTGAGGTTAACCCTATGGGACCTGACTTGAGGACCGAAAAGGCTTGAGAGAGGCATGACTGGTACTCTGACAGCCACCTGATTGATTTCCATGCTGATGTCACAGGTAAGGGGGCGTGCCGAAGTGAGGTCGTTGGAGCCCAGAAGGGTGGATATGATGCCGTGTTGGTCAACTCTCCGGATCGTGGTGCCGTCCACAAAGTATATCAGGCCATTCTTGTCCACAGCGATACCTGTCGATGCAAAAGGGGGAAGGGGGGAATAAAAGAAATGCATAAGTGATAACAGATAGATAGATGTGTCAGACATGGGAGATGTTCGGTTTTCTCTGCTTGCATGACTCTGTGGAACGAAAAACACAACAGATACATGTGTCGAGTTTGGCTTCCCATTATTCAGGTCACTGCAAAAAGCACATCCTTCAATAATTAAACCGCCTGCTTTCCTGCTATTGAATAATTTCTCAGGGTAAAGTAGGAAAGGCTGTGTCCCTACTGTATGCGCACTTGTCTCGCCACATCCCACCTTCAATAACAGAACTCAGAGGTGAAGTGTCAATGAGTGTTGCTCCTTCACCTCAAATTGCAGCTCGGACACCCAGCAATCATCAACCATCTTCACTCTAACTGTGAAATGGGTAGGCGGGGGGGGGGGATGACGAATTTGGTCAATTTTAGACGAAAGGGATGAGCGACAGGCAGTTGCCATGGTTACGACAGCAGGCAAAATTGCACGACTGATTGATTGTCGGCTAAGGGTTTTAGCGCAAGGAGAGAGTACTTGCCATAGACATTTGTCCCACATAGGCAAATACATTAGCAACCGTGGCACGCTCCACATCTCTTTATGTCACTGTGCGCTCCTAATAGAGACCAGAGCCTAGGATTTCAATTAAACCTCACATACACATCCATTTCTTTTTTCGATCGGTGCTATAAATGCTGGTGTAAACACACACAGTTTTTAAACTCAAAATAGTGATACAAGTTCATCACAAGAGGTGAGAAATTGGTATATATTCTGCATTTGACACATTTAATAGCTTCTAAATAAATCTGCAAAAAAAATGGAATCAAGTGGTTAGAGGGGAGTGATTTGGTTTGACCTTTGGCTAGATCTGCCCAAAACTTGCCTGGGTCCTGAAACATTAAAGAGCTGAGGGAGCATTCTGGGAGAGCCGGCTATTTGACACTCTGGGGAAAATTCAGACAGACGAAAGAGTGCCTCATTTGAGAATATTTCAGCAAACGTCTGGAAAACTTCTGGGGGATTTCAAGGCTGGCACACACCAGACAAACTAAGAATCCATGACTTAACTTCTTAACTTGAGAATATTCAGACAGTGGTGAGTTTTTAGACACAATATGGCTGCCATCCTACACCTAGGTTGGTGCTACAGTACACATGTATGGTGAATGATGCAAGTTGCCCTTGTATAATCATTTTCTGACCTGGTGAAAAGTGCTACCTAAATAGAATATATTAACACATTACTTCTAAAACATTTGTGTTGTGAACCACCAATCTATTGAAAGCTTTGCAGGATTTAAATTCAGCCCTTCAGTAACACATCCAATTCAGCTAATTACTGTATGTTCGAATCAAATGTGTTACTGCAGGGCTGGACCAAAAGCCTGCAGGCCTGCACACCCAATAGCGCTCCAGTATGTTGGCTTGGCACCTACCTTTTGGCCCAGTGAGCAGGGCCTCCGTGGCCTTGGCCCCATCCCCACAGTGGGTCTCGTCAAATGGCAGACAGTGATCCCCGGTCCCTGCCACCACCTCTGCGTTACTCTGAAGTTCCTTGATCCCCGTCAGGACCTTGGGCCGGTAGATCCTCCGTGAGTAGGTGTCTGACACATACAGCTGCCCAGTCACCGGGTCAGTTGCCAGGTAATAGCGGTGAGCAGGGTTGTTACTATGATCGAGGGAAAAATGTGGTTACTGCGACTGCCGCAATGAACAATCAGAAAATAATCTAGTTTTACAGGTTTTATTTAACAAATTTGAACAATCCCAAGAGAACCTAGTTTGAAGGTATTTTTCCAAAATAACATAGTAAGAAAATGTGACATTCAGAATGATAATGACCACAGAAATATGAAATATGTATGTGTATGTAGTTCCTGGTTATTGTGAATGCTTGTGTTGTGTGAGGCTTTTTTCATAACAGACGGGTGGGGAAAAGCCCGAGACCAGGAGTCAAAGTGAATATAACAGAATTGAACAGGAAGCAGAGTTGTGTGTGACAACTTGAAGGGTGCCAGACCATTTCAATCGTTATCACTACCCTGTGAGGGGAAGCCAATGGAAATAATGGAACGAGGTGCTTATGTTAATGACAGTCATCAACTGATGGCATTTCGTTGGGTTGTGCTTATTGGCATTCATCTTAAAATGCCTCAAAATGTGGCAGGCTCCTTCAGAAGGAGTTAGCAGAGACATCGTCAAGGCTGGCTTCCATTATGGAAAAAATCATCTGATGCAAAGACAGAATTAATCATCTTCTATGTAGGGTGCTGGATATCAGCAATATACAGCAAGTATAGTAGTATAGACTTTGAATTAAACATTTTTTTTTGTCAAAGGCAATTACATTCACATTTTTCTACGCTAGTTAACATTAATCCTCTTACATGACTAAATGACACAGACATATCACTGAATTTAAATTGCCAACTCTTTTCAAAGAAGAGATAACATCTGTGCTTGGAGGCCAATAATCCACCAAATTATAAACTGTTAAAGGTGAATAACACTTTTTTACTGTCTGGAAATAAAGATAGCCCAGTGAGTCTTCTCGTGTTTAATGGTACATTAGCCCATACTGTAAGCCTGTGACACTTATGAATGTGAATAATGTGTGTTTCAAATAAATGTGAGAATGCAATAAACAGATTATGAAAACGGACACCTTTATGAGCCAAAAAAACCACACGATCAAATATGCCTTAGAGGCGTATCAATTTGCCATAGAAAGAGGTTCATAAAAAATATACAATATACATCAAGACAGTGAGAGAAACCGCAAACATAACACACCTACCTGTGTCTAAAATCTTTATTTCTTAGGGTGGGATTAAAGGAAGGAAGCAGAAAGGAGAAAGATGCAGAGAGACTGTACAAGTGTGTGACTTTAAAACTCTAAGACAAACACCATTACAAAAACAAAAAGAAGCAGACAATGGAGATTTGTTGAGCAGAAGGGAGGCAAAAAAGGAGAACAGAGACTATGGCTTGGTTAAACCCTGCCACCATAACTAACAGAGGGGAGAATATAAAAACTCCCCCACCAGGCAATCCATTGGGCCATTTGTTCTCCATTTAACCACTGAGTATCGGAAATATTGATCCCACCACTCATTATACAGCCCCATATCAAAACAAGGACTTTATATCCAAACCCCAAGCCATTGCATGCCAGGTTGACAAGCCAGGTTGGGACTTGCTTGTACTCTCACAGATGTACATACACTTCATGTCCACACAAAAGGATGTGGACACCCTTTGAAATGAGTGGATTTGGCTACTTCACTGACCTCACTAATGCTTTTGTGGCTGAATGGAAGCAAGTCCCTTCAGCAATGTTCCAACATCTAGTGGGAAAGACTTCCCAGAAGAGTGGAGGCTGTTATAGCAGCAAAGGGGGGAGGACCAACTCCATAATAATGCCCATGATGTAGGAATCAGATGTAGTGTATGTGCATTCGACATGTTTTATAACGAGCAATCCAACCATGTGGGCTTAACTTTCCCCATTTTCCTGTCTTGCTGAGCATTCACAATGTAACAAGTGTCAGGGAAAATGTATGGACAAAAAGTACATTATATTATTTAGGAATGTTGTGAAGTAAAAGTTGTCAAAAATATATTCTTAAAGTGCAGTACAGATATCCCCAAAAACTACTTAAGTAGTACTTTAAAGTCATTTTACTTAAGTACTTTACAACTCTTAAGTACTTGGCTAGGGGCGAATTTTACATCCATGCAACCCACTTTGTCCTAAACACCCACCAAAGGTCCAGACTTTAATTTGAGGGTCAAAAGGTCAGAACCAAACGACCATGCACCACCATTACGGTTCCATGTAGAACCTGAACTAACCTGAGCTCCATGACGCTGGTGACATTGCCCGATGGGTAGACGCGTCGGATGTAGTTGAAATCGCCCACGTAGAGGCTGCCGTCGATGCCCCACGCCAGAGCCAGGGGCGCCAATAGCTTGTTGCCCAGGGCCTGGCCGTTGCAGCTGGGGCACGAGATGCTACGGCGCCGACCGTTCCCCATCACTGTAGAGATGACGGGCGGCTGCAGCGAGATGAATTGGTTCTCACCGCTGCCTTTGTAGAGGATACCTGAGAAAACAGAAGATCTTGAGAGGAGCTTCTATGTAATCGATGATTGATGAGAATGAGGACTTGGAACTGTGCTAAAATCAAAAATTGTCTCTAAGATTTGTTAAATGTTGTTCAAAACAACCATTTCCCTAGGCAACACCTCTAAATTGAGATTTGAATAGCTGGGTAAGTAATAAATAGTGGTAACCAAATGGTTGAATAATCCTGAGGAATTGTGAACAAACCCGTTGAATTGCCTTGGTACATTATACCTCATTCATTAGTCATTGCAGAGTGCCTACCTATGTTCATACTGTATTTCAGTGTCTCGTGAATATTGACATTGTTGTGAGGAACCTGTTTCGTGGGATTCTGAAACTCATCAATTAATTGTAACCTCTTTACAGAACATGTTCTTTCAATCTCATCAAGACCCTGTTTCATTTTCTCCCAGTAAGTCACAGTGAGGAAAGAAACATGAACTCGCATACAACGTACAAGTAACAGACAAAATAAAGGCAAAACACCAAAATAACGTCTTAATAGGGCATTCGGCCATCATGATCCAGAACCACATCAATGCATCTTGGAATAGATTCTACAAGTGTCTGGAACTCCGATGTTGCATCCCTCTCATATTCTTCCATGAGAAATTCCATCATTTACTGTTTGTGGTGGAAAACCCTCTTAGGTGTCTCTCCAGAATCTCCCATAAGTGTTCAATTGGGTTGGGATCTGGGGACTGACACAGCCATGGCATATGGTTTACATCATTTTCATGCTCATCAAACAATTCAGTAACCTCTCGTGCCCTGTGGATGGGGGCATGGTCATACAATGGGGGCATAGCATTGGTAACCAAAAGGATGGCAAATATAATAGTGTGCTCAGCATTTTAATACGTGACACTAGGCATGATGGGATGTTAATTGCTCAATTAACTCAGGAACCACACCTGTGTGGAAGGACCTGCTTTCAATATACGGTGTATCCCTCATTTACTCAAGTGTTTCCATTATTTTGTCAGTTACCCAGTACCTTTCAAAAGTATCGAAACATCAATTGAACTGAGGAGTGACCAAATTCCGTGAGTCATTACATTAAAACATTTGAGCAAGGGGCAAATATTATTTCCTTTAAAAAAGATTGGGGGGGGGGATATGGTAGAGTAGACTTTAAAATGATGAAACATTTTTAAACATCAAAGGGGTGAATTGCATGCTGGGAGCACTTCATTATTCACACCCTGGCAACACGTTTAAATTGCGACACTCCCTCTGTCCTCATTACCGGATTGATGGTGGCGCTGAACGCCTGGTGTAGCACCCACTGTTTCCTCGACATTACCTCCGCATGTGTCACTGCACATCTCGATGTATGTGAAATCGAGTGTCGCCTCGCCACCATTTGTCCCTCTCTGATTAGTTCCTTTCATTGATTAATTGATTTAAGGGGGAACTCGAATGAAGACAATCTGGGGGACCGCTGGCAGGACAATCCCACCGATCCATCTCATTCTAACGGAGAGCATTACAAATGCACGGCTAACAAAGATGAATGGGTCCAGGGGACGGCTTGTGCATGACGCCATCAAACGCACAACCTTGGAGCTTTAATTGCACTTCAATCCATCTGTCTGGTCGCTACGGAGACATGCTATGTGAGTGATCGGAGGCTGAACGAGGGCTGACTCGACAGCAAGCATCCCTGATGGCCTTATTATAAAGCAATAACCAAGTAATTCTGTAATAACAAGCACAAGATGTCAAACATTATCTTCACTCTATCACAATGTTGAATTTAACCAAATTAACAATAGATTTACAGTTATTACATACCCAACATACAGTTGAGTATAAGGAGCACAACGCATTACACCTTATTAGAAAGTTAGGTCAGGTCTTTAAAAAGAAATCCCATTATCGATGAGGTCATTTTGGCAATCTTCCCCCAGTCCCCTACATTTACATTTCAATCACAGTTTATTGTGTAACGAAACGTCTTTCCATACGCCATTTGAAAGTCTAATGTCATGCATTCAACACACACATCAATTTCCAGCACACATTAACGCTCAAACCAACTCGACAGTCTCTCTCTGACAGAGTCTGTCTGACAAAACTACAATATGTTGCTGTACCAGGGCTAAGGCCACTGCACATCTGAACATGTTTATAAGGCTAGACAGCGTTGTTTTAACAGAAGGCATATAGCCACTTTGCAGCAGGGAGGGAGCTACAGCACAGACAGAACAGCTTTTGACCTTATCTAGTCAGAGAGAGAGAGAGAGAGAGAGAGAGAGAGAGAGAGAGAGAGAGAGAGAGAGAGAGAGAGAGAGAGAGAGAGAGAGAGAGAGAGAGAGAGAGAGAGAGAGAGAGAGAGAGAGAGAGAGAGAGAGAGAGAGAGAGAGAGAGAGAGAGAGAGAGAGAGAGATTCCTCACCGGAGGATGAGAGGAAAACTCAAATACATCACAGTAGACTCCTCAGGCTAGGGAACATGGAGACAAAGTCACTGAGAAGAGAAATACGACTGTAGTGGACCACAACGTGCATGTTTTATCAAAGAAGGTGACATGTACAGCATTAGGGAATCAATACAGAGCTAGTTGTGAAGAAAAAGTGCTATTTATGTTTCGGGACTGAATTTCTTAAGGGCTTCATCCTGCAGACTATAAAACTAACACGTGGCCCACGACTCTCCGAAATATGTCATGCCAACAACCAAGGCCGACAAGCACTTCAAATATTAGCATGTGGTAAAGGGCATACATAATAGGTATAAGCTTTCCCCTGTAAGGCCATCTGCCATGGCATGTGTTGGGGAACGAACGAGGGGGAAAGATAAAGTTTGAAGACAGGGTTGTGCCACTGCCATCTGAGTGTCTGTTGACTGAGGAACCATTAATCATTTCACACACTTCACATGCTATCTGTGGGTGAAACTAATGGGATTGTGAAATGGAGGATAGATACCCTGCTGTCGGCAAATTGATTAACCTGCTGACAGGCAGGGAGAAGTTAAAGAGGAAATTGTCATTCTCAATAAAACATTTTTTTTTACCTTTTCTGATTTAGGCACATTTCAGAATCTATTTGAAGGGCTTAGAAATAAATAAAAAATAATGAAAATGGTGAAAACTCTTTAGAGTCCTGGTAGTTACGACGCCATCTGTGTAGGAATGTGTCTTTCATTTCAGTCATTCGTGTATCAATATCAAACTACACAAATCTTACAAAACAATTCTACTGAAACCTCATACCTAATAAACATATCTCACCACATTTTGTACGAAGACAAATGCACATTGATGCCCAATCTAATGGAAGAAAGTATTAGCATATCATATGTCGAAGATGCAAAGCAAGCATCTACACATCTGTTGATCACGAAGCTTCACATCTAGAGACAGCGATCCCCCCCTACTGTGTGCTGGCGCTGCTGTGTGAAGGCTTTGAGATGAGCTAGCTTTACCTTGAGACAGGTGGGATAAAACACAATGCTCCGGCAGCAGTCAGGCTGGAACAGATCTCAATGGGGTTTTTTCAAAGCTCTTTGCAAAACTTTGTGTGCTAGGGTGCTTTTGACAGATTTGGTTCAGCTAAACGCCAGCTATTTCCCATGTTTAATGAACAGCCATAGAAGAAATAGCATCGTGTGGTAAACACAAAAGATGCAGATTGACTTCTGTACACTAGTTCAATTAACATTTTCCTGAAGCATATTGTAACAAATAATCTGCTAAGAAAACTCAGTTTTGTATATGGAGGAGATGGTTAGCATACATGGTTAGCATACATGGTTAGCATGGGTCCATGGCATAACTGGGTATGACACGCGACAATCAAACAGACTTTTTACTAACATGAGTAAACATTGGTTATAGCCATAGCAACAATTTCAATAGAACCATGAAAGTGATATACAAACTATGGGCTCGATCGAGTGTCAAAAGGCAATGTGCAAATATTGCTGTAACCTCCTCAACGAAAGGGAGTCAGTAGTGAAAGACTGTCCCTCAGAAGTTGAGGGACACAAATAGATGAAAGGGTGACACAAATTCCCTGAGACAACTGTGACAAAGATCGAGAGCTGGATGAGAGTTTACTGTCACACAAACCAGGGCTGAAAGAGAGAGGCCTAGTATTCTCATTCAAAAGAGGAGTTTGGATAATAAAAGTAAAGAATTGTATGAGAAACGTATCCCATCTTGGCCAGCAAAGGCCATCTTGTTGCATAAATAGCTGAGTAGGATGGAATCTCTGAGTAGGATGGGAGCTCTGCATTGTGTCTGATTTATTCCATCATTAATATGAATGATCGACCCGTCAAAACTCTCCTCTGTTCTCTGTAAATGAGATGATGAACCATATTTCATCTTGATCTGAGCAAGTAATGCTGCATTTCAGGGTAGAGATTACCTGTCCATAACACGTCTATCCTAGAACCGCACACACACACAGGCATAACAGATCCATGTAACAAAAAAAAAGAAGTCTTACCATTTTGAATGTCCAATACATGGTGCTTGTCCAACATCCATCCCCCCATGTTAGAGGCATCCAATTCATAACCTTGTAAAATGGCTGTCCTCTTCTCCCAGAGGATCACATCCAGGCAAGATTCATACTCATATCCCACAGACACTGGAAACAACAACAGTGTCTAATAAATTAGGTCTGTAAATCTACCAGGAGCCTTTAAAAGTAATGAGGCTTGTGGCGTATAAGCCTGAAAACTTGTAAAATCTCTTCATGATTGTAGAATTTTCTCAGTAGGTAGGAGGTATCATCTCAGATGAGTGTTCACTAGTATCCCAATAGGTACTGCTGCATTGCAAGCATATAAAGAATGAGATACTGCTAGCTCACTGAACAGAGTGCATCTGGATTTCAAATTAACATATAACCTGGAATAACTCAGGTTTGGGTCAGGAAAAATGTATCAAAATGAGCATGACCTTAAAAATATATATTTTCTTCCTGTGGTTCAACTGGTGAGTAATTACACACGAAAGTCAGCAGACTTTGTCTGCTAACCATACGAAACATGCTGACTGACAAAACAATCAGGAAGTTCAAAGGAAAGCAATACCAGGAGTTCATCCAAAAGGTAACCTCCTAGACTACACCTGGACCTGACAACACTGTCAGATGATGTTTACATAACATCTTCAGACAGCTGTGTTTCAGTGTCGGTGGAAACTCACCTATCGCCTCTGACAAACCGTAGACCTTCTGGTTGTAGGCGTCTGTCTTGTCCCAGACGAATGTGTACGAAAGGTCTGGAAAGGCAGGTAACGATTTCTGGAACAATCTGCCCATGACAGCAACCTTCAGATGGACCTTCATTAGTCCGAACGGGAGTCGTTCTTGGGTCATGAGGACTTTGAGGATGGGCTTGTAGCCGGATGTGCGGGAGCTCAGGTAAACCAGATTGAGGTCACTTCCGGGTATGGCCACATCCTCATGGAGGACCTATGATTTGAAGCAGAAAAGATACCGAACATACTGTTGAGTGTGTTAAAAAAAGTTACTTTAAAAATGTCTGTGGTGCAGCAATTGTACACCGTTAATGTGATAAACTCTTTCTCAGGGTGATGCAAACGTTACCTTTGCTTGCAATCATCGAACAATTACCTATGTAATTAAATACATTTGCGGAGACTGACAGTGCAGTTAAATTGACTTTGCAGTGTTTTTTTTTTACCTGGCTGCAGTGCAGGGAAACATTTAATGCACCCAAATGCACACTGCAGCGACAGTCATATGCTGTGGGAAATAGGCACCTGGCAGTAGGTTTTAGACCAGAGCTAATCTCACCTGGGTCTCAGGGATGATGGGGCTGTCCTTGGGAGAACTCCTGTAGAAGGTGGACAGGGGGGAGGCCAGGATGAGGGGGCTGGGCCTGAGCAGTCCAATGAGGTGACAGCTGGGGATGTTGTTGTTCTCCCTCTTCATCATCACCGTGTCCATCACATGGAACACCTTCCAGGGCAACCAAACAGTGCGGTGCAGTGTGGGAAAAGGATCACGCTTCAAACTCAGGGTCAGCGAGGCACCACCATTGGCCAACAAGTCAAACCTGGAGACGTCGCCATAAACGTGGAGAAGTGATAAAAAAAAGAAGCTTTATATATTTACCCAGTGTGACTTACTTGAAGGCCAAATAACATTTGCTGCTCTCAGGAAGACAATGCATTCAGTGAAAACTCAAATATATATTCACAAACTTTGGCAGGCTACAAAACAGATGATATATTTTTTCAAAGAAACAAAGAACTTGTTCTTATCAGTTGCCTTATTCCTTTGCAGCTCACATATTATTATCATTCACAGAATCTATTTGATTACTTTGGTTTATTCAGCCATGATGCACTGAGACACTTAAAAAGTGAGAATTTGGTTGAGAAGTCTTGGCTTAGCTTCTCTGGTGGGCCAGTTTTAATTAGTACCGCAGAGCGCTGAGAAGAGTTACTGGTTTGGAAATGAAGGGGGAGTCTTTGAAGTGGTGCCCTATATATTCAGCGAGGTTCACCACCCAGGGGCAAAGCATCGGCATGGTGACACTACACACAGTCCACCCCCCCCCCCCCCCCCCCCCCCCACACACACACCATCTTCTCTCCCTCTCTCCATCCACTTTGGGCAGTGGGGAGCTCACAGCCAAGCTTTGATGCTGTTTCTGCTCTCTTAAAACCCTGAGCGGATATGCTGGCTAACCAAGTGTGATTACCCCCTGCCATTTATCATGCTCTGTGTCAGAGGGGTTACAGGGAGGTATATCTGGAGACATCAGCTTATCCTTGGCGGCTATCGCCAATCCCCTACCTCTGCGGTTCCTGCTCCATAAGAGTCACGACACCAGTCCCAGATATTACTAAACATTCTAAGCCTTCTATTCCAGACAAACATAATGCACATATTTTGTTGCCAATTTGAACAAGACAACAGATTGTATGATGATAAACTTCCCGGTGGAGTTGAATGTTTTCCCTGAAATGTATGTATGACGTTGTTTTCTTTAAGAGTGAGAAAGTGAACCACAACTCCATGGTAATAGCCCAAGGAGATCAGACACTAATCCTGTGTTAGTCTACAATGCTGGCAGATTGATTCTGCCCTGGCTGATTCAATGCATTTTAAGCAGTCTTGTTCTAAATGGCCTCAACCACGGTGATATTTGCATGAGGTATTGTTGTGGGACACAATGCTTCGCTGTTTTGATTAAATGGCTCTGTTTCAATTGCTTTGGACACCGTGGATCTGGGATACACTTTAAGCATGCCAGACCTTAGCTGAACCTTGTTCTGAGGACAGAGATTGTGTGCGGTCTTCTAATCCGTGTTTATTACGTGTGCTATGTATGTGTGTGCATGTGCGTGCATGTTTATGTGTGTGTGTTCGTATGGGTGGCACTCTTACATCCCGTCCTGGCGTGTCACGGTGTAGCCATACTCAGGGTAGTCCCGGAAGGACACGTTGACGCCGATGAGGGGCGTCCCGTCTCCCGTCAGTACTTGACCCCGGATAATTGACGCCAGGCTGTGCCGGTGAACAAACGCAAAGGGGATTAAGTAAACAAACAAACAAGCTGAATCTGTTAACATCTGTCCTCCCTCGGCAAGTGTACCGGCAGTCTGGTTAAAAATACACACGTCAGCGATTGTTATTCATGAAATGGCTTGCCCTGGCAACAGCCTTCTCTTTTTACCCCTTTTAACAACCCATAACTCATTCCAAATAGGCTTTGCAGCCATTGAAGGCCTCTTACTTTTAGGAGTTTACCTGTGCAAGTGTTTAAGAATTTGAGGGGGAACCATTTGCATATCAATTTTTCCACTTAGCTCGTTCTTGGACACGCGGTGCATTCTTACATTCCTAAATGTGAGGTCATTTGTTTAAATTGGGCAACAGTGTGAAAGTGGCAAGATGATGTAGGGATGTTTCTTCATCAACATTGGTGGCAGAGCCGCGAGGCGTGACGTGTCTCGTTTGCAGGCTTTATCTTCAGGTCATTACGGACATGAGGTAGGGATCATCAACAGCATTTAAAAAAGAAATGTTGCAGTCTAGAGGAAGAAGGAACCTTTTAAGAGCTCTGTAGATCCACTATTCTCTCCTCGTCATTAATCTTCTACAGGCTGGCTGACCCTACAAGAGCTAACCCCTAAATAAACATGAAGTCAAATCACCTAAGCAATGTTTAGTGATGTAATTCACACAGTCCCTCTCTGTCAATGTCTAACAGTGGTTTTCTCCAGGACATCATATAAAGCCCAGCGGAGGAATTCTAAGGGGACATCGAATATGGCTGTGGGACTCAACACAACAAATGTAAGGTATTAGTCTTTATGCCATACGAGAGAGGATAAGTTTTAAGAGAAATGGCATGGAATCCAATCAATGAAAACTGTTCTATTTTCCTTGGCTAGCTCTCTTGTTTTCCATGGGTTTAGGTGAGAATGGAAAGACCTCATAAAACATTCCCCCCCCTTGCCCTGCTAGACATTGGATACAGCACACCGAGACAAAACAAACAATGCTACGGGTAGTATCCATCATGCTCTGGCACATTCAATGGACTTTTTCAGTTGCATTTCATGTTTCATATTTAGTTGGGATAGAGCTGAAATCTTCACTTTGAAACAAGACATGGCAAATGTAAAAAATCCACAATAATCCAACAAAATATTTGCCACAGTCAAATGAAGTTCAGATATTGCTAATGTGCTTACCATGAATCCCATTCACCTCATTTTGACCCCCCCAAAAAATCAAATCAAGTTCTATTTATTTTTCGTTGCTTCAGAAATATAATTAATTTTGACAAACTTTGCGGAATGTCTGTGCTTAAAGACAAGTGCCATAATGTCTGCGACTATGAAACCAACTTCCAAGAGCATTAAATGTTACATTTTCAGTGAGTGAACTAATATGCATCGGCCAAAAATTGGAATCAACAGTAAGCTGAACACAATGACTAGGCGGATTATCAGGGACCCGGCTCGGGGATTGCCTCATTCTATATTTGCGGTAAAGCATGCTATTTACATAAGGATTACTCCCAAACTATTCTGCGAGTTACAGGGAATATTATTGCCAAAGCACCATGCAGTTGCCAATAATGTCCCACTCCATCAGACTCAAAACAAATTCTACTTATGATTTAGAACAGACAGGCAAAGTACATTGAGGTTCCCGATGCAAACATCTTTTTGTCTGCTGAGAAACATGCTCACAAATAGATATCAGAGCCCCGGTGCTTAATTTATTGGTGATAGTCTTATGACATTTTGTTATTTCCATTACAAGGTTTCACATAAGGTTTGATACATCAAATCAGGTTGCTCAATCTGCAACTCAATAAAAAAAAATCCCCCCCCCTTACTCATCAAGTCAAGGTCCCTAAGAGAGCTAAGCCGCAGTTATTCCCACAGGGGCAACGCCAGAACAAAACGATTCAATCGACTCAGTGTATTTCAACGATACAGTACTGACAACTCACGTTGGCTATCATTTCGACGCCCCACAGGACAGTTGGATTTGATGAAGCTCACCTGCTGTTGAAAGGGTTGTCCCCAGGTATCACGTGACTACCGCCATGCCCAACCAGGAAGCTGATGCGCTCGTAGAAGCCCCTGGGGGCCGACTGAGTGGAGGAGGAGCCTTGACCTTGGCTCACGATGCTTGTGGGATCTGGGGATCCGCGGCAGTAGGGCTGGCCCTGGCAGGAGCTCTGCGAACAGCAGTCTGGGTCCATGCAGTCCACTAGTCCATCTGTCAAACAAAGATGCAACAGTGTTGACATGGGACAATACCCTAACTCGGTGCTCCTTCAGAATATCAATCCTTGGAACTAGATTGATACAAATAAAACTATTTGTAAACAGAATGGTGCCTCTAATTGGTTCAAACAGTCCACTATATGGACACAAAGTCATATCGTTGGCAAAGAGTGAAGAATTATGGATGGCGTTCTTACCCCTCTCGTTGTCCTTTCCATCTGAGCAGAAGGTCTCCGTGGCAACATCACATCCTAGCCCTCTCCATCCTGATTGGCAGATGCAGCGCCACCCGGCTTGGTCCAGAATGCACCTCCCGTTGCTGTTGCACAGCCCAGGGCACCCATCTGCCAAAACAACCATGTAAATCACACAAGCTAGCCAATCAGCGAGAGGGAGACAGGTTGAAAGGAGAAGACAACACCTGGTCATTCAGGGACAGGAAAACAGGGACAAAATGAAAACGACAATACAAAGTGGACAGACAATACATAGATTTCTGACAGCACTTAGTGGTGGGGTATAAAGACACTGTAATTTCACATGGGTTGCATACCATTTCAGGGCCCTTTGAAATGGAAATTGTCTTGGCAAATTTTGGATATTAAGAATGCATGGAGGCCAACACACAGTTGGATAATAGTGGTTACTACTGCAAATAAACTTGCTCTGCTTTTTTATTATACGCTGATTAGTCAATGTTCCTCTAATCCTATCTGAAGTATCAGCACCAAAAAACAACAACAACACATGTATCTTGGCCTAAAACCAGCGCAATACCCATGTGAAGGTACTATCAAGGTAAAGACACGGGATAGATAGAGGTAGAGACAAAAGGCAGAGGGTCGATGTTGACGTAGTCTCAACATCTCCACTTGATACCAGGATATTGCTTTCCTTTTTCCCCCCCCACAGGGTGGAAGATAGAAAAGAGCTTAAGTGTAAGTGACTGGCTACATCCGCTTAGTGCTTCTTCTGACAGACACACACAAGGATTCAGACAGGAAAAGGGGGACCGAGAGTGTTTGACTAGTTAGGACAGACATGTATGAAGGTACCCCGGACCACAATACAAACAGTGATAGACTGGGACATAAGACATGTGTACGGAAGAAAACAGAGAGCAGGCGAGTGATTGTTGGTGACAACTCTCTGGGGTAGTCATTCCGTTACCTTTATATCCTATCTTGACCGCTCCTATTACCATTGAAGAGAGGGGAAACATTTGCAAAAAAAAATAAAAAAATGTTTTTGTTTACTTCTGTCTTTCAGGAAAATCTAGACTGACAAACATTATCTGAGTGTCGCACACAAGGAGAAAAAAAGAGCTGAACCGGTGGCAGAGAAATAGATACACTTGACAAACATGGTATGCAATACTTTGTGACGCTTCAAAACAACATGGTTGACACATTGCGATTCTGAAACTGTTGAGGGAAAGAAAGTTACCTGCTCACGCCATTTACAGGGGTTGGTTTACATTTTCAGTCTGACGTTTTTTGTTGTTGTTGTTGTTGTTGTTGTTGTGTATTGAGACGAAACAGAAAGGAGCAAGAAAGACTGGAAAGTACATTACCTGATACTCTTGAATCCAGAGCTTGTCGGATAAGAGGAAAGGAGAGGAGGGGCAGACCGAAAGACAGAGAAAGGTAAAAAGAGTTGGAGAGAAGTGTTATTACAGAGGTAACATGCACAGATAGCATGACAAGGAAACGACTAATTAGTTTGCACTATGAATGTTTCATAGTTATGTGTGTTAAGGTGCTGTCGGGCAAACTTTCAGGCTTGCCTGATGAGCTACATTGCCATCCCAGGAGTGGCATGCTTTCATTCATAACAACATACATCCATGTATTAAACCCTGCACATGAAGTAAATAACAAATATACAGTACACTCACATAGAACATCAAAAAAAAACTGGTTTATAACTGTATAGCTACAGCTGTTTACTGACAAACACACGAATAGCATTATAGTGTGAACTTGTGCACTCGGTTACATAAATCTATCCAGCTACAGCTAACCACACCTTTACCATTCAAGAGACGTGTAGCTTATTGTCCTTCAAGTACACATCCAGAAGTACTTCAGCTTATTGTCATCCCAGTACACACTGGTACATCAGCTATATATTACAACTATCAGTATATTGGCCATTCAATTGTCATGTGCCTTATTGTCCTGCCAGTTGTCCTGCCACTGTATATCAGCAATTCAACCACTTCATCATTGGAGCAAACAAAGCATGTCAGTGAATTCCCAGGAACACTTGAATGAAAAGAAACACGTTGGTAGTAAACATCAAAAGAAGAAGAAAAAAACGAATGGAAAGTAAAGCAAGAGCGGTGCCTAAGCCTCCCAGATTAAAAACAGGATCGCAATGTGTCTGACAATAGCTCGTCCGGGGAAGCGGTCTATTCCAGCCCCTTCGTCAGAGTCTCGCCATGTAATGTGATTAAAGGTGCTTTGTGCGAATAGAAGTTATTCAGAAAGCCTTGGGGGGAAAAAAGGAATAAGCTACTAGTTCCCGGCAAGAATGTCTGCCTATTCATCCCAGGCGCATCTACGGCTAGGAAATGGTTTCCTGATGGGGGTCTTAAACAGGAAGATGTTGAAAGGGATGGGATCTTAGTTCTCATTGAGGAGGCAGAGATTAATAACATCAGGAATGCGACCCCTCCAATCACCCCGGCCCAATCTCATCTCTCTCTCCTCGTTTCTAAGCGCCAGTCAGCTTCATTCTCTGGATGGGATAACTGCTGACGAAAGTCTTGTTCATATGTAATTAGGGTTCAAGAGTTTGAAGAGTCGCGGGGTCTTTGTTTCAACGAGAGGATGATGTTACCGAGTGGGTTTGGGTGACACAGGGTGGAACGGTACATGATGCGCAACGTCAACAGTTTAACTGTCACCTTTTTGACAGGAGCAGCGTGTCCAGGAAGTTGAGGTCACAGGTCAAGGGGAAGCAACCTCACAGTGCTCATTATCTCGATTAATGCACAGTGAAGCTGTCATCTCGAAGACGGGCTATTCCAGTGAGACAAAGCTGAATAAGACCATAGTCCTGGCTGGCCCTCATTTCCCTTAATACCTGCCCTTACTGTATAAGAGGTAGGATTCGATATGTAGATCGAAGAGCATGCCAAATCCATTGCCATTGGGAAAGAGAATAATGGGGATGTCAGGTGTCAAGGATAGTGAGAGTGAAATGGAATGGGAAAGTGGGTTAGCGGTACCAGGGACAGGGTCAGTTCCATCTAAGTCCCCTGGCAATTCATGAATCGAATTGAAGTCCAATTGGGAAATTCCATACTCAATTCAGCAGAGGAATTGACCCCATCTCTGTACAATACTATTCAAGCGGTAAATACAGTGCCTTGCGAAAGTATTTTGCCCCCTTGAACTTTGCGACCTTTTGCCACATTTCAGGCTTCAAACATAAAGATATAAAACTGTATTTTTTTGTGAAGAATCAACAACAAGTGGGACACAATCATGAAGTGGAACGACATTTTTTGGATATTTTAACAAATCAAAAACTGAAAAATTGGGCGTGCAAAATTATTCAGCCCCCTTAAGTTAATACTTTGTAGCGCCACCTTTTGCTGCGATTACAGCTGTAAGTCGCTTGGGGTATGTCTCTATCAGTTTTGCACATCGAGAGACTGACATTTTTTCCCATTCCTCCTTGCAAAACAGCTCGAGCTCAGTGAGGTTGTATGGAGAGCATTTGTGAACAGCAGTTTTCAGTTCTTTCCACAGATTCTCGATTGGATTCAGGTCTGGACTTTGACTTGGCCATTCTAACACCTGGATATGTTTATTTTTGAACCATTCCATTGTAGATTTTGCTTTATGTTTTGGATCATTGTCTTGTTGGAAGACAAATCTCCGTCCCAGTCTCAGGTCTTTTGCAGACTCCATCAGGTTTTCTTCCAGAATGGTCCTGTATTTGGCTCCATCCATCTTCCCATCAATTTGAACCATATTCCCTGTCCCTGCTGAAGAAAATCAGGCCCAAACCATGATGCTGCCACCACCATGTTTGACAGTGGGGATGGTGTGTTCAGGGTGAATACTTTCGCAAGGCACTGTATATTTTGAGGACATAGTCAAACCTGTATGTTATGCAATAAATATAGCTTTAGAAAATGCTTACTTTATACTTCTTTATTACATAATGCAAAATTGGACTGAGAGGAGCCAAATTCCCACCAAGCTCATCAACTTTGATGACTGCATTCAAGATACTATTGGAATAAACTCTTGGGCATATTCAGGAGCATCAGTGGACATTTAATCGTTACATTACTGCCTCTTTATACTGGTTCTCTACTGAGTGTGGGTGGAGGATAACTGCTAATCTGCATTGGGTAATTTACCAGTTATGAATGGCTTTACATGTCAGTACGACTTACCAATAGTGCAGTGCTCCCCTGTCCAGCCCTGGTGACAGTCACATTTGCCTTCTCGGCAGACGCCATGATCTGTACAGCGTGGGTGACAGTCCCTCTGGTCGCACTCTGAGCCTGCCGATCCTTCCTCACAGTGACACGTCCCACTGACACATGCTCCGTGGGGGCCGCAGTCCACCGTGCACATCTCTGACACACACGCAACCAAAAATAGAGTCGTCCATCATACACTGGACAGACTGGTTCTATAGTTATGTACAGTAATTTATAGTACTTTCGACCGGAGTTCGGCACGCGTAAATTGAACGCGATTCCTTTTTTTTATGCTCTTTTCACTCTACGCGTATTCTGACTTTAAACTTAAGAATGAGAATAGCATGCTATTCCCCTTCCTATTCTTTTGGGGGTGGAGATCAAATCAATTCTACAGATAGAATTAAGTTAAGCGCGATGAATAAGGCCGAGGAGCCTGTCGTTTCCAAAAGGAACAACATCTACTTTCGTTTTTTTTTTTTCGTTTTTTTTTTTTTTTTTTTCAAATTGTTAAGAGCTAGGCCAATGAGTAAGCTGTTTGAATAAGGGGATTGTAAATAGACCAGTCATATGGCAGCAAACTGAAGCATATCAACATATCACCTTTTCCACAGTTAAGTTCATCAAACGCCGGCCTTATAAGTTGCAGGGATGGAATTTGGAGACCCAAGCTATAGGCTTCTGTAGCAATGTGTAACAGTATAGCACTAAACCTACCGAGTTGATTTATGATTTCTATAATCTTTGAATTATATCCCCAGACTTTTCACTGTACTTTTTTCCATTTCTATTGTGTTAAACATTAGCCACTATCGGTAGCCACTGTCAGTTATAACCACACACATGTATAACATCACTTTAGTGTTAAGTTTCCTAACATTTTGCATCATTCCATTAAATCGTTAGTTTATCTTTCTTTCCTCTGTCACATTCGTGTGGTTGTTCTGAAGATCGCTAGCAATAGTGGATCATATTAGGCTACGGTATTACAAGTTGTGCAATAATTTGGGATCATTATGGAACGGACCATACGTAGCAGTTTAAACCTGGAGTCTGGAGCACAGTTCACCAAGGCTAGACCATTGTCATCACACTTCCATGATTAGTGAGGAATATTAGTGTAGATTTATAGAGATACTATTCAAGCCCAATTATACACTTCCAATATTTAATGGATTGAATGATTGAATATGGCAACTTGCAGGATGAATCAAACTACTGTATTTTTTATTTACCAATTTATTTCCTGCATAAAAGGCTTCCCAAACATTTTTATTTATTATTCATAAATACTTTCTACCCCTAAAAAATATACAATATCAGAGTTTTTTTTTTTTATCTACCAGTTTGAGCTGAAAAGGAGGTGAATGTGTGCATTTATATCGCTTTATTTTTTATTTATTTTTATTTTCCCCTTTTTTCTCCCCAATTTCATGGTATCCAATTGTTAGTAGTTACTATCTTGTCTCATCGCTGCAACTCCCGTACGGGCTCGGGAGAGACGAAGGTTGAAAGTCATGCGTCCTCCGATACACAACCCAACCAAGCCTCACTGCTTCTTAACACAGCGAGCGTCCAACCCAGGAGCCAGCCACACCAATGTGTCGGAGGAAACACCGTGCAACCTTGGTTAGCGTGCACTGCGCCCGGCCTGCCACAGGAGTCGCTGGTGCGCGATGAGACAAGGATATCCCTCCCGGCCAAACCCTCCCTAACCCGGAAGACGCTAAGCCAATTGTGCGTCGCTCCCCAGAGACCTCCCGGTCGCAGCCGGCTGCGACAGAGCCTGGGTGCGAACCCAAAGTCTCTGGTGGCACAGCTAGCGCTGTAGTACAGCGCCCTTAACCACTGCGCAACCCGGGAGGCCCTGCTTTATTTAAATATGTACAGTCTGAATCGGGCCCATTGTGAATAATCCCTCCTTTTGTGGTTCCATTTATGCGTTTTGTCTGTTGTTGCTTCATTTTCATTTATTGAACTGGCAGAGCAGACTAAACAAGGCTTAACAAGGCAGAGCAGACTAAACAAGGTTACCATAATTTTTGAATGACTACCCGTTCTCTGTTCCCCACACATACAATTGCTTTTAAGGTTCCTCAATCGCGTAGTGAATTTCAAGCACAGATTCAACCAAAAAGATCAGGGAGGTATTTCAATGCCTTGCAAAGAAGGGCACCTATTGGTAGATATGTAAAAATAAACAAAAGCAGGGGCTGAATATGCCTTTGAGGATGGTGAAGTTATTAATTAAGCTTTGGATGGGGTATCAATACACCCAGTCACTACAAAGAAACAGGCACCCTTCCTAATCCAGTTGCCGGAAAGGAAGGAAACTGTTCAGTGATTTGACCATGAGGCCAATTGTGATTATAAAACAGTTACAGAGTTTAATGGTTGTGATATACATTTTTTGGGCGATGGGATCAACAACATTGTAGTTACTCCACAATCTCTACAGAAAAAAAATATTTAAAAAACATGCATCGTGTTTGCAACAAGGCATTAACGTAATACTGCAAAAAATGTGGCAAATAAATTGGGGAAATGTTTGGGAAAAATCCAACACAACACATCATTGAGTACCACTCTTCATATTTTCAAGCATGGTGGTGGCTGCATTATGTTATGGGATTGCTTGTCATCGGCAAGGACTAGGGAGATTTTTTTTAGGATAAAAAGAAACGGAGTACACCCAAGCACTGGCAAAATCCTATAGGAAAACCTGGATCAGTTTTCTTTCCAACAGACACTGGGAAACAAATTCACCTTTCAGCAGGACAATAACCTAAAAGACATGGCCAAATATACAGTAGGGCAAAAAAGTATTTAGTCAGCCACCAATTGTGCAAGTTCTCCCACTTAAAAAGATGAGAGAGGCCTGTAATTTTCATGATAGGTACACTTCAACTATGACAGACAAAATGAGGAAATAAAATCCAGAAAATCACATTGTAGGATTTTTAATGAATTTATTTGCAAATTATGGTGGAAAATAAGTATTTGGTCAATAACAAAAGTTTATCTCAATACTTTGTTATATACCCTTTGTTGGTGTCAAACGTTTTCTGTAAGTCTTCACAAGGTTTTCACACACTGTTGCTGGTATTTTGGCCCATTCCTCCACGCAGATCTCCTATAGAGCAGTGATGTTTTGGGGCTGTTGCTGTGCAACACGGACTTTCAACTCCCTCCAGATTTTCTATGGGGTTGAGATCTGGAGACTGGCTAGGCCACTCCAGGACCTTGAAATGCTTCTTACGAAGCCACTCCTTCATTGCCCGGACGGTGTGTTTGGGATCATTGTCATGCGTAAAGACCCAGCCACGTTTCATCTTCAATGCCCTTGCTGATGAAAGGAGGTTTTCACTCAAAATCTCACGATACATGGCCCAATTCATTCTTTCCTTTACACGGATCAGTCGTCCTGGTCCCTTTGCAGAAAAACAGCCCCAAAGCATGATGTTTCCACCCCCATGCTTCACAGTAGGTATGGTGTTTTTTGGATGCAACTCAGAATTCTTTGTCCTCCAAACACGACGAGTTGAGTTTTTACCAAAAAGTTATATTTTTGTTTCATCTGACCATATGACATTCTCACAATCTTCTTCTGGATCATCCAAATGCTCTCTAGCAAACTTCAGACGGACACGTTTGGCACTGCAGGATTTGAGTCCCTGGCGGCGTAGTGTGTTACTGATGGTAGGCTTTGTTACTTTGGTCCCAGCTCTCTGCAGGTCATTCACTAGGTCCCCCTGTGTGGTTCTGGGATTTTTGCTCACCGTTCTTGTGATCATTTTGACCCCACGGGGTGAGATCTTGCGTGGAGCCCCAGGTCGAGGGAGATTATCAGTGGTCTTCTATGTCTTCCATTTCCTAATAATTGCTCTCACAGTTGATTTCTTCAAACCAAGCTGCTTACCTATTGCAGATTCAGTCTTCCCAGCCTGGTGCAGGTCTACAATTTTGTTTCTGGTGTCCTTTGACAGCTCTTTGGTCTTGGCCATAGTGGAGTTTGGAGTGTGACTGTTTGAGGTTGTGGACAGGTGTCTTTTATACTGATAACAAGTTTAAACAGGTGCCATTAATACAGGTAACGAGTGGAGGACAGCGGAGCCACTTAAACAAGAAGTTACAGGTCTGTGAGATTCAGAAATCTTGCTTGTTTATAGGTGACCAAATACTTATTTTCCACCATAATTTGCAAATAAATTCATAAAAAATCCTACAATGTGATTTTCTGGATTTATTTTCTCATTTTGTCTGTCATAGTTGAAGTGTACCTATGATGAAAATTACAGGCCTCTCATCTTTTTTAAGTGGGAGAAGTTGCACAATTGGTGGCTGTCTAAATACTTTTTTGCCCCACTGTATATTCAAGTAAAGAAGCACCTTGCTCTTGCTTTCTGGATATAAAATAGCTTACCAAGATGACATTGAATGTTCCTGAGTGGTCTAGTTAAAGTTTTTACTTAAATCAACTTGAAACTATGGCAAGACTTGAAAATGGCTTTCTAGCAATGATCAGCAACTTGACAGAGCTTGAAGAATTAAAAAATAAATAATGGGCAAATATTGCACAATCCAGGTGTGCAAAGTTCTTAGAGACTTACCCAAAGAGACTCACCGCTATTAGTTTTTTTATGTTACATAAATGTTTTATAAATGGACATAAAAATATTTTGTGTCGGAAGGCACTGTACAACATTTAAATGTTTTACTGTTGTTCGCTTACAAGAAAAACCATCTCTCCCACTCTCATTTGCACTTTTTAAAAGATATTAGTTTAATCTCCCTCTGATTGGAGTTTTCTTCGATTGAGAGACCTTGGTGGGTCTCTAATTAATGCTTAGACGACACTTCAGAATATTAACCATGCCTCTGGAGGGGGAGCATTCGATTACAAAGCCCCCCCCCCCCAGAAAAAAGAATCCATATAATCTATTTTTCATTAGCACAAATGTGTTTATCTGCTTTTAGCACGCCCCTGTCTCTGGCGTGATGTCGGAGTCGGTGGGCAATCTATGCCACACCACTTGTTAATTAAAGTTCATTTAATTGGAGTCGAACTGCTGAGATAATTAAGAGAGAAACATCGATTACTACCCAAGTGGGCAAATAAGAGTTTGGACTAAAATTGCTCCCTTCAAATGTATATATATATTTTTACATTGACCAGCAATGGATGTTTCACATTGTGAAAGAGGGACTCTGTGTCCTGATATATTCTATAGCTTTTTTACAGTATAACAAATGGCTTTACTTTGAATGTTGTCTGAAAGTGAATAAATTGAGACAAAACTTCCAGTTTTTCTAAACACCCTTTCCTATTTCCTCCCAGCAGTCCAGGTTCTCGGCTCATCCATCATTTCAGACTTACAGTAAACCCTCTTATGCAAAAACCCTTTGGATTTCAATCGCACAATCAAGTTAATGTGTTGCTTAATTAATCTTACCTCTTACCTGGATTGTTAAAAACCCAATAGGTTCGAATTTGATGGTACTCAATTAGGGTCGCCAACTGTGGACCGCAGATGCAGGGACTAATTCTGCACTGTGAATTAAACTGAACTAAATGACCCCATTCTAGAGAAAGACATTGAACATGAATCACCTGGTCCTTTAAGCAAAGGAACCGATTAATAAAACCAAAGCACAGCCCTCAAACTGGAAAAGTACCTACAAATAAATTGTTTAAATGTTCCTCATATTAATGAGGACCATCATCCTTTTCCTCAATGGAGGAGCCTCCTCTACATCACACATACAAAACACAAAGCCAGACAGCTAAACCTAATGAAGAGTAAGAGAGTTGTCTGACCTAAAGAGCAGTCGGAGCCTGTCCAGTTAGCCTCACAGATGCAGGTTCCCGTCTCGGTGTGGAAAGTTCCGTGGCTGGAGCACTGT
Organism: Oncorhynchus kisutch; assembly: GCF_002021735.2. Classification (NCBI taxonomy): domain Eukaryota; kingdom Metazoa; phylum Chordata; class Actinopteri; order Salmoniformes; family Salmonidae; genus Oncorhynchus; species Oncorhynchus kisutch. Next base: position 38,514,658 of record NC_034188.2, on the reverse strand, counting down.
TCAGGACACGTGCTTCTCAGGATCGCACAGTCCATTCCGCCCCAGCCCGGGTTACAGTGGCATTCACCGTGGTGGCAGGCTCCGTGGCCCGAGCAGGTCGGGTCCAGACAGTCCACTAGGGAAACACGGGGAAAACAGGGGAAAGGAAAGGAGATGGATCCAGTACTGTGTATGGGATGATTTTTTTATTTACATTTTTTTAACTAGACAAGTCAGTTAAGAACAAATTCTTATTTAAAATGACAGCCTACTGGGGAACAGTGGGTTAAATGCCTTGTTCATGGGAAGAACAAAGTTTTCTACCTTGTCAGTTCTGGGATTCGATCCAGCAACCTTTCAGTTACTGGCCCAACGGTCTAACCACTAGTCCTTGGTTGCAACACTCACTACAGAGATCCAAACTGCCTCTGGAAGCTACATCAGCACAATAACTATTAGTCGGGAGCTTCATGAAATGGGTTTCCATGGCTTAGCAGTCACACACAAGCATAAGATCACCATGCGCAATGCCAAGCGTCGGCTGGAGTGGTGTAAAGCTCGCTGCCATTGCACTCTGGAGCAGTGGAAACGCATTGTCTGGAGTGATGAATCCCTCTTCACCATCTGGCATTCCGACGGACTAATCTGGGTTTGATGGATGCCAGGAGAACGCTTTCTCACCCAATGCATAGTGCCAACAGTTTGGTGGTGGAGCAATAATGGTCTGGAGCTGTTGTTCATGGTTCAGGCTAGGACCCTGAGTTCCAGTGAAGGGAAATCTTAATGCTACAGCATACAATGACATTCTAGACGATTCTGTGCTTCCAACTTTGTGGCAACAGTTTGGGGAAGTTCCTGTTTCAGCATGACAATGCCCCCCATGTACAAAGCAAGGTTCATACAGAAATGTTTGTCGAGATCGGTTTGGAAGAACTTTACTGGCCTGCACCTCGACCTCATCGGACACCTTTGAATTGGAACGCCGACTGCGAGCCAGGCCTAATCGCCCAACATCAATGCCCGTCCTCACTAATGCTCGTGGCTGAATGTAATCAAGTCCTCGCAGCAATGTTCCAACATCTAGTGGAAAGCCTTCCCAGAAGAATGGAGGCGGTTATAGCAGCAAAGGGGGGACCAACTCCATATTAATGCCCATGATTTTGGAATGATATTTTCTAGCAGGTGTCCACATACTTTTGGTCATGTAGTCTATATTGATCTCAGCGACTCATTGAGAATAATTTGGTGCTTATCAAATAAGGCAAGATAGTTAGTTCCACAATAGCACTTGTCTCCTTTCTCTCGAAATTCACTTCACAATGTGCGCAAAAAAAGATGTAATTACTCCCGCGACTAAATAACATCTTACACGTCGGGTCACTGAGCTGTAAATCTGACAAGTTAATTGCCTCTATGTCTGATTATGGATCAATGAAGTTAAAACTAATTGAACAGGCGGAGAAAAGATGGAGGAAAAAGCAAGAGGTACTTGCGATAAAAACGAGAAATGGACTCTCACACGTTTTGTGTACTGGAGTGCACTGAACCAATCACATTGGATGGACAATTCAGAATCAATTCCAATCCATAGCTGTTGTACCTAAATGGTTAGAGGGAGCTAATGCATGCAAAGTATCAATGGGGAACACAATGAATTATCTGCTTGGTGAAGTTGAAAAGAGCAATTGTTTCAGCTGTCAATGTCGCTGGGAAATCAAACGGCGACACTACATATCCTTGTGGTGTACCTTGGTGACAGTTGCTTCCCTTGTAGCCGGCATTGCACACACAGTTACCCGTCACGCAGATCCCATGACCGCCACATTGGGGGTCCACGCACTGAGTAGCAGGCACATCACACTCTGTGCCCTTCCATCCACTGTAGCATTGACAGCGCCCCCTTGTGTACTGGCCGTTGCCACTGCATAGGATGGGACAGGCAGCTGTGGTGGAAAGTAACAAGGTTATTAAAAAGTATATATGACAATTTCTTGTAAAGTATATTAGCCACGCTACAATGGCCATGAGTACAACACTTTCTCTCCAAAGATTTTATCTGAAACATTAGCCCTAACCCTGACCTTTAGCCTAAACCTAACCCTACATTAAGAACAAATATCACATGCACATGGTAATCAATTCTGACATTATAGCCCATATTTGTCCTTTGAATCATGGCCATTTATTGATTGTGATATCATAACATGGATTAGGAATGTGACAAGAGAACATATATACCTCTTGAGCAGTATGGTCCACTGAACCTTGGGAAACAGTGACATGAGCCCGACACACATTCACCGTTTCCATAACAGTTGTGTGAGCACTCCATAACTGACTCTGTTGGGACAGACATTTTTTTTTCTAGAATTACACCAGCCATTACTGAGAAATCATACCTCTAATATGTAGCCGCCACATTTTTATTACATCATCCAATATGTACACAATGGATTCTTGGATTGGATTTCCTATCACTACTATGTTGTCACATACTACGCCATCTTATACAGCTACTGTATACCACAATTCCAGTCAATGTTATACATGTACGGCAGTGGAGGTTGCTGAGGAGAGGACGGCTCATAATAATGGCCAGAATGTTTGATTCACTCCATTCCAGCCATTCTACTCCATTTCAGCCATTATCAGCAGCCTCCGTTGATGTACAGTATATGTAGCTAGGTACAGTTGACATATACTTAGGTTGGAGTCATTAAAACTCATTCCTCAACCACTCCACAAATTTCTTGTTAACAAACTATAGTTTTGGTCATTTTTCCCAAAATTGTTTACAGACATGGCTTTAGAAGCTTCTGATAGGCTAATTGACATAATTTGAGTCAATTGGAGGTGTACCTGTGGATGTATTTCAAGGCCTACCTTCAAACTCAGTGCCTCTTGCTTGACATCATGGGAAAATCCAAATAAATCAGGCAACACTTCAGAATTTTTTTTTGTAGACCTCCACAAGTCTGGTTCATCCTTGGGAGCAATTTCCAAATGCCTGAAGGTACCACGTTCATCTGTACAAACAATAGTACGCAACTATAAACACCATGGGACCAAGCTCAAGTCGTACCGCTCAGGATGGAGACGCGTTCTGTCTCCCAGAGGTGAACATACACTTTGGTGCGAAAAGTGCACATCAATCCCAGAACAACAGCAAAGGACCTTGTGAAGATGCTGGAGGAAACAGGCACAAAAGTATGTATATCCACAGTAAAAACGAGGCCTATATCGACATAACCCAAAAGGCAGCTCAGCAAGGAAGAAGCCACTGCTTCAAAACCGCCATATAAAAGCCAGACTACGGTTAGCAACTGCACATGGGGAAAAATATCATACTTTTTGGAGAAATGTCCTCTGGTCTGATGAAACAAACATAGGACTGTTTGGCCATAATGACCATCAGTATGTTTGGAGAAAAAAGGGGGAGACTTGCAAGCCGAAGAACACCATCCCAACCGTGAAGCACGGGGGTGGCAGAATCATGTTGTGGGGGTGCTTTGCTGCAGGATTGGTGCACTTCACAAAATAGATGGCATCGTGAGTAGGGAAAATGATGTGGATATATTGAAGCAACATCTCAAGACATCAGTCAAGTTAAAGCTTGGTCGCAAATGGACAATGACCACAAGCAAACTTCCAAAGTTGTGACAAAATGGCTTAAGGACAACAAAGTCAAGGTATTGGAGTGGCCATCACAAAGCCCTGACCTCAATCCTATTGAAAATGTGTGGGCAGAACTGAAAAAGCATGTGTGAACAAGGAGGCCTACAAACCTGACTCAGTTACACCAGCTCTGTCAGGAGGAATGGGCCAAAATTCACCCAACTTATTGTGGGAAGCTTGTGGAAGGCTACCTGAAACGTTTGACCCAAGTTAAACAATTTAAAGGCAATACTACCAAATACTAATTGAGTGTATGTAAACTTCTGGCCCACTGGGAATGTGACAAAAGACATAAAATCTGAAATAAGTAATTCTCTCTACTATTATTCTGACATTTCAAATTCTTAAAAATAAAGTGGGGATCCTAACTGACCTAAGAAAGGGAATTTTCACAAGGATTAAATGTCAGGAATTGTGAAAAACGGAGTTTAAATTAACTTGGCTAAGGTGTATGTAAACTTCCGACTTCAACTGTATAAGTGAAATAACCTATCTGTAAACAATTGTTGTAAAAATTACTTGTGTCATGCACAAAGTAGATGTTCTATCCGACTTCCCAATACTATAGTTCCTCAACAAGACATTTGTGGAGTGCTTGAAAAACAAGTTTTAATGACTCCAACCTAAGTGTATGTAAACCTCTGACTTCAACTGTATGTGTATTTCTGATCTGCAAGCATGATATGCCATTCCCGAAATCCTCCCATGTCCTATGAAGGTTTAAGCTTCCATATCCCGTTTGCTGTAGCCTGACTACTCCCATGCCATGTTGCCCATCTCGGTCCCAAACCATCTCGAACATTTTAAATCGCACAGTGGATTTCTTTATTCCTTGACACATTTTCTTTCTCCTTTGGTAAAATCTTACTTGAATGACTGATCATGCCCACAACAGCAGCGGAATCTCTGAACTGTTTACAAGTAAATCCTCTGAGTTAATTGGACATATCCACGGGAACCTCTTGTATTCGTTCAAAAGACCAGCACTCGTAAAGGGATCTCCCTCTAGGCTGGGGGCTCGTTTAGATTGCCATCGTAACACAAACGTTTAGTTTGTATTGCTTTTGAAGACTTGTATTGGATGTTCACTACCAGGATGTCAGTTTCAACCAGGGGTTGGAACTGGTTTCAGGGAACAGAACCGAAAAACGGAAAAGAATGACGTTAAAAAACAATTTCAGAACAGGAATCAGGACCGGGAACGAACATGATCTATACAGTTCCGGAACATAACCGCTATTTTAAAAGCATGGGAACCGGTTAATAACGTATTTTACTTTAATAACGTTATTTTCCAGATATTTTTTATCAGTCCCACAAAAAATTTAACAAAGAGCCTATGCAAAGCCCTCTGTCATTTAGAAACATATTCCAGTTTCTGCATGCCAGCTGAACATCTTTTCCAGTGTGTGTAGGCTACCTGCCCCGCCGAATGATAGGCTACTGTAGCCTACTGATGTTACAAGAGTGACTCAGAAATTAGGGAGATATTTTTTTATTAGAGAATAGATTCATCTCAGGGCACAAGTCTCTGAGATGATTTAATTGTTGACGACGTCTTGTGATCTAAGCTCATGCTTCTTGCCATTATTTCTTCTCTCCCAGGCATGTTTACCCGAGCGACAGATCATTCGAAAATAAAATTACAAATGTAGATAGCTTATTTGAATTACACAAATGTTGCAGGATAAGTGTCGGGAGAGAAAAAAGTTGTGCTTCTCTCGAAAGTGAAACAATATTTGGGGCAAGCGAATTGGCCTAACATGGCGGCAGTAGTAACCAGCCACGCATTACGTTTTTTATCAGCCTATTTCATTGATAAGTAAATAGCCCTCGTGTGCATTTTCATCTGTCGGGGTCGTTTACCTTTGAACAATGTGTGTGAATGAGTGAAGGAATATAACGATGCGCTCTGAGATGAGATCTGAGTAATAGCGCAGTGATGTGCACTCCAGTTATAGGCTTTAAATGGCACTTAAGGCGTACTTCCGTGTTTCCGATCACAATTAAATCCAATTAGGAGTATCAAGTGTGATAAAATGGATATAATTACCAGTGGTGTATAGAACTTAAGTCAAAATACTTTAAAAGTACTACTTGAGTTTTTTTTTTTTTTAGGTATCTGTACTTTACTATTTATATTTTGGACTACTTTTACTTCACTACATTTCTAAAGAAAATGATGTACTTTTTACGCCATACATTTTCCCTGACACCCAAAAGTACTCTGTATATTTTCAATGTTTAAGAGGACAGGAAAGGGGTTCAATTCCCTCACTTATCAAGAGAACATCCCTGGTCAAATAATGCTTGTCATAACAAGATGCCCAGCGTTTCAAGCCAAGCCTCCTCCACCACCTTCTCTTGCTCTCTCCCCACCTGCAAAATGTGTCACATCTCGAACCCTACACTTGTCAGTCCAATGCATGTAGTTAAAGAATTATAGCTTGCCCGCTCCATAGCAAACAGCTTGACTGCACTGATTGGTGAATTCATTTAATGTCGAGCTAAATAAAAGAAAACATCTATTTTAGATCCTTAAAAAGGAACAGAAGGAATGATATAAACTGTTTTGGGGGGTTTGATCCAGTCCAGAACTTTATTTTGCAGATCGGAACAGTGGAACGGAACAAGAAAAATAATGGTTCTATTCAGTACGAAATGATTGGAAAATAATTTTGGTTCCAAACCCTGGTTTCAACAGATCCAGGCAATTTTGACATTGGTAATCGATAACTCCATATCATAAGAAACGGATTGACGGAATTCCCCAACGCAAAACTCAGCCCATTTTCTCTTTTCCCACAGCACAATTCCTGAGCCAGCACAAGGAGGCTGTCCTAAGGGATAGTGATGTTCATGCTCTGTAAAGGTGTAACATATGCATAAGACAATTCACACAGCCCAATCAACAAATTATGCTTGCACCATGTAGATGTAGTTTAAATTCTTGATTAGTGTATGTATGTGGTAATCTGGCCTGCCTGTGGCAACTATTCAGTCATTCTCTAAGAAGGAATGTTCACTCAGTAACTTGGGGAAAAATAACCTCCAATAAGTACCGCAACACAAATCTACAGTGACCTCCTCACCCATTTCTACAGAGGTGGTCCCTTACCTAGGATGATGGTGTTGTATGATACTGTCTCCGGGCTCTTCCCATCATTGTAGAAGGCCAGATGCCACACCCCAGAGTCCAGGTACTGGATGAAGCCAGCTTGGTGAAGGCTGACCTGGTGCTCCATCTGGCCCCTGGCTTCCGGCTCCGTGGAAGCCCGCCTCTCTTTGGCGATGAGTCTGCTGCCATCCAGCAGCTCCACAAAGTCATACTGAAGAAAGGTGAAACAGAGAAGTCAGTTGGGACTTATTCATTGGTCACTCGACATAAGATTAGGAAAAAAATCTGCCTTGACGTTCTTTGTAGTTCCAGGTGTATATCGGGAAAATATCTGAAAAAATATATATATAATTTTACATTAAAGGAGCTATCCATGATTGAATTGAGTCAAAGTAAAGATTTTCCAGAAGAATTATCCTTTTCAATCAGTATGTTAACAGTGTTTCAGTCACACAAACACAAATACAGGGTGTTGAAAGAAGTAAAAGGCACATAAAAAAATTATTTAGTATGAGAAATGGGACATGCAGCGGACACAAAACAAAGCCACTCTCCAACTGACTCAGTACGGATAGGAAATGAAGCATTAAAGCAAGGGTGAGCCAGGTCAACACTCAGTGGTTTAAACCCTTTTGAGAGGAGCTGAGGGGTGGATAAGAGTTATTACCCTGCTGATGTAGGCCATTTTGTGTTGGTGGCCAGGGGGCCAAGTAAGAAAATTCATTTACTCCCAGATCAGTGTGTACATCTCAATCTAACAATAGGAGCAAATAATTATGGACAAGAAGCCAAGCCTAGCTTGGCTACCAAAATAATTATTAGCTAGTACTTGGGAATTCAAACTATTGTTGATCATTTCTTCACAAAACCTAGTTTTAGACAATTGATGAATCATGCAGAGTAAAACAATAACACATTTAGTTATTATTCTTTTTTTAATGGGTAGGTGACTTTAAAGTTGTTCCTCTCCTCAGGCTGTGAATGCAACCAACGGTCAATATCTCTCATTGTGGTCTTTCACGCTCAGTTAAGTAAACACATCGATTTTTCTCCCTGGCAATTTAACAGACCGTTTCTAAGGCAGTGGTGGTTGACTTTGTGTCTATTAAATATTAAAGCGTTAGACTTCTCACGAAAGGCTTCGGTCATACAAAAGTTATACTTAAATCCAAACGGGTTCTCTAGCAGACTGGTAAAAATGTCTCACCCTTGTTCAAGAATGGCCTTTTTCCTTTTATTCAGATAACTTTTGGTTATTTGAAAAGGAAATAACCTCCAAAATATCACTATTTTTAAAACAAGATACAGAAACTCGGTTGCAATATCAGTTTAATCCACCAGAAAAGACAGAACATATAATACAACAAAAATTGTGGTTAAAGACAAATATACTATAATTGAAAAATACACGTTTAAAACAGTTATAATCTTTGTAAATAATATCATAAAGAGGACTGGTGGAGATATGTCACACATGCAGCTAACAAACATATATGGAAATGTCTGCTCTACCAAAAATTACAACCAACTTCCATTACCGCAAAAAAATGGAAGAGGCAAGTAGAAGGGGGGAAAAAGTAAGAAACTTGTCTGTTGGCCCTGCATTTAAAACCAAAATTGGTTAAAGAAAATTGTGATGAATAAAAAAAAGTGTACCAGCTTCATTTAAGGACAACAAATATTGACAGCTGTGCCATATACCATCCATCATTCCTTCAATTCTGACCAGTTTCCCAGTCCCTGCCGATGAAAAACATCCCCACAGCATGATACTGCCACCACCATGGGGATGGTTTTCTCGGGGTAATGGGAGGTGTTGAGTTTGCGCCAGACATAGCGTTTTCTTGATGGCCAAAAAGCAACAGTTTAGTTTAATCTGACCAGAGTACCTTCTTTCATATGTTTGGGGAGTCTCCCACATGCCTTTTGGCGAACACCAAACATGTTTGTTAATTTTTTTTCTTTAAGCAATGGCTTTTTTTCTGGCCACTCTTCTGGCTAGCCCAGCTCTGTGGAGTGTACGGCTTAAAGTGGTCCTATGGACAGATCCTCCAATCTCCACTGTGGAGCTTTGCAGCTCCTTCAAGGTTATCTTAGGTCTCTTTGTTGCCTCTCTGATTAATGCCCTCCTTGCCTGGTCCGTGAGTTTTGGTGGGCGGCCCTCTCTTGGCAGGTTTGTTGTGGTGCCATATTCTTTCAATTTTTTTTATTATGGATTTAAATGGTGCTCCGTGGGATGTTCCAAGTTTCAGATTTTTTTTTTATAACCCAACCCTGATCTGTACTTCTCCACAACTTTGTCCCTGACCTGTTTGGAGAGCTCCTTGGTCTTCATGGTTCCGCTTGCTTGGTGGTGTTGCAGACACTGGGGCCTTTCAGAACAGGTGTATATTTACTGAGACCATGTGACAGATCATGTCTCACTTAGATTGCACACAGGTGGACTTTATTTAACTAATTATGTGACTTCTGAAGGTAATTGGTTGCACCAGATCTTATTTATGGGCTTCATAGCAAAGGGGGTGAATACATATGCATGCACCACTTTCCCGCTTTTTTATATTTTTTATATTTTTTTATGAAAAGTAATTTTTAAAATTTCACTTCAACAATTTTAACTATTTTGTGTATGTCCATTACATGAAATACAGATAAAAATGCATTTAAATTACAGAATGTAATGCAACAAAATAGTAAAAACACCAAGGGGGATAAATACTTTTTTAAGGCACTGTATATATACAAAAAATAAATTATAATAATTATATGTATATATATAGTACCAGTTGAAGGTTTGGACACATCTACTCATTCAACGATTTATCTTTATTTATTTTTTTACTATTTTCTACATTGTAGAATAATAAGGAAGACATCAAAACTATGAAATAACACATATGGAAATATGTAGAAACCAAAAAAGTCTTAAACCAAATCAAAATATATTTTATATTTGAGATTCTTCAAAGTAGCCACCCTTTGCCTTAATGACAGCTTTGCACACTCTTGGCATTCTCTCAACCAGCTTCACCTGGAATGCTTTTCCAACAGTCTTGAAGAAGTTCCCACATATGCTGAGCACTTGTTGGCTGCTTTCCTTCACTGTGGTCCATCTCATCTACACTTTTTTGGTTACTACATGATTCCATATGTGTTATTTCATAGTTTTGATGGCTTTATTATTCTATAAAGTAGAAAATAGTACAAATAAAGAAAAACTTTGAATGAGTAGGTGTGTCCAAACTTTTGACTGGTACTGTATATATTTACAAATAACATATGGGGGATTGGAAATTATGCAGACAATTACACTGATGGAAGCTACAATCTATCTGCAATATTAAAGCTGATGTACCCCTAACAAATATTATTAAAAATGATTAGCTAGTACTAGTGTTGATAATTTCTTAAAAAAAACTAGTTTTAAACAATTGATCATTCATGCAGAGTAAGACGCTCAATAACAAATTTAGTTTTTTTTTTCTTTTCTTTTGAGGGGTAGGTGATGCACTTTAAAGTTGTTCATCTCCTCAGGCTGTAAATGTAACCAACGGTCAATATCTCTCATTGGGGTCTTTCATGCTCAGTTAAGTAAACACATCGATTTATCTCCCTGGCAATTTAACAGACAGTTTTCTAGGCAGTGGTGGTGGACTCTGTGTCTAGGCATTGACAGTTTCCTGCACAGCAATCGCTTTGGACATAAAAGGAGGCTTCTTTCTTTAGGACTCTGTTTGTTGTCTTTGATTTTGTTGGGTTCCTTCCTTCTTTCATCTTGTAATCCCTTCTTTCCTGTTGTAATTTGTATTGACCATTTTTTTTTCTTTTGATAGTGGCCCAACTGAAAGAGGCTCCTCTTCAATAAGTCAAGTCAGAGAATGTCAAAAAGGTGAAGTTGAAAGCTTTTACTCGAGAGTGAAGTGGAAAATAGCAACTGCCTGGTCACAACCCTTTAAGTCAGGCTTCCCAAACTGGCAGCCAGCGAGCCATTTGGGGAACTCTGACAAAAAATAAATATATATATAATTTTAATTGTTGGACATAAAATACCAGGAAATGAGCTCCAATTGATTTTAATTTTGTAAATCTGTTCCCAAGTATTTCCACACATAATACGATGTGATTGTATACAGACGTAAGCAAGGTTTGAAATGATTATGCTTTAGTCAAATATTATATCTGTTTGGGCTTCTCGCGGTAAATTTGCATTCTACAAATGATTTGTAATTATGGTCCCCCCCCCCCCCCCCCACCCCCGACCATCCGCTCAAGGATTAGAATCTGGTCGTTCAGTTGATGAACAGTTTTACAAATAAAACTTTGTCTTGGGACACTTCAAACACTTTAGAGATAAAAGTGAAAAGAGGAATATGGATTTGTTTTTCATTTTGCAAAATTCATACAGTCAGATTTCTACACCCGACTCAACAGATGTACCATTTACCTGTGTGTGAGATGGTGGGAGACCCTTCCTCCCGTAGACCCCAACCAGTGCGTTCTTCTGAACAGAGATGTTGAACTTGAGGAAGCGCGGCTGTTCCATAGCCAGCCGAGAGCGCCAGAACACCCCTGGCGGTATTCCCTGACCGACCCTCCTGCCCACCTCCACTTGCCCGGTGTCAATGGAGCTGTTTTCCTGATGGGCCGCACCATTCCTGCCTGGAAGGGAGAAAGAGAGAGCACTTACCGGTTCATCACCATATTCGAAAACTATACCTATACTGTGCAAGCTCTCTGAAACCACAGTTACAGTTTTACAAACATCTGTTCTTGTGTTCTGTGAACCCATTTTAATTGGAGTATCTGTCCATAGGAACACTTTAAGCCGTACACTCCACAGAGCTGGGCTAGCCAGAAGAATGGCCAGAAAATAATAAATAAAACCTTGCTGAATGGAACAGATCGTTCCACCATCTGTTTCCCTATCTTTTTTTTGTGGTACTGGTGATTCACTAATGTTAAGGATCTATATGTAATAGCTGATACACTACCTCATACAGTCCTGTAAGAATACATCAAAAGGACGGGGAGGTGAAGCTTTTAAAGGTTTATGTAGCTGCAAAGACACCCACTTAAACATGACTCCGCCTGAGTTACGATCAAACATGAATTTGCCGACGACACGCCGGCGGTAGGCCTGATCACAAACGACAACGAGACAGGCTATAACAGAGTTTGGGAATTTAGTTACATATAAAACACTGTAAAAACAACAGGAAATCAGCTCCAAGTGACCTTCATTTTGGAAATCTGTTCCCAAGTAATCCCATGCATAATATGATGTGGTCATATTGCAAATGTAAGCAAGGTTTGAAATGATTATGCCGTCAATTTGCAGTCTACAAATGATTTGTAATTATGTTCACGGCCCCCTAACCAGCAGCTCAATACATAAAAAAATAATCTAATTGATGATCCCTGGCCTACGGGAGGAGGACATAGACCTGGCAGTGTGGTGCCAGGACAAGAGCCTCTCCCTCAACGTCAGCAAGACAGAGGAGGTTATCGTGGACTACAGGAAACGGAGGGCCGAGCACAACCCCATTCACATTGACGGGTCTGAAGTGGAGCTGGTCGAGAGCTTCACGTTCCTCGGTGTCCACGTCACTAAGGATCTATCATGGTCCAAACACATCAACACAGTTGTGAAAAGGGCACGACAAGGACTCTTCCCCCTCAGGAGGCTGAAAAGATTTGTCATGGGCCCTCAGATCTTCAAAAAGTTCTACAGCTTCACCTTTAAGAGCATATTGGGTGGCTGCATCACCGCTTCGTATGTCAATTGCTTGGCATTCCACAGGAAGGCGCTACAGAGGGTAGTGCATACGGCCCAGTACATCACTGGGGCGGAGCTTCCTGCCATCCAGGACCTCTATTTCAGGCAGTGCCAGTGGAAGGGCCCAAAAATGGTCAAAGACTCCAGCCACCCTAGTCATAGACTGTTCTCTCTGCTACCGCATGACAAGCGGTACTGATGCACCAAGTCTGGAACCAACAGGACCATGAACAGCTTCTCAAACCAAGCCATTAGACGGCTAAATAGTTAACTCGTACCCTCCACATCAACTCGGTACTGGTACCCCTTGTATATATAGACAAGTTATCATGACTCATTGTGTATTTATTATTACTGGCGGTTTTACATTTATATTATTTCTCTATTGTCTTTCTCGCTGCATTGTTTGGAAGTAAGCATTTCACTGTTAGAAGCACGTGATGATTTTTTGGGGAATTTGACTTATTCTCAAATGAAAAGTTAAATACCCTACTTCCGTGTCCAGTGATGTCATGATCAAAGCATTAATGTTCAAATCTGTTTGCCTGATAATTATTTCAAAAACCACTTAGAATAAACATATGAGTGGAACTAAAGCAGGACTAAACAACTAAACATTTTTCTCACAATGGCCCTCCGGAGTTTAGATTATAACAGACAATATGAATCCAAAATTCTTGGTATGAATCCATCTATGTAGTTATTTCAGCTTCCCATTTCACAGTTTAAAAACAAAGACCATAAAAACCAAGAGTAGTCCATTTGTGATTTCGGTGCTCCATTAATACCTGTGAAAGTCGTTAACGTCTTTGTTAACGCTTTCCATCTTTGTTTGTGTGGGTGTTTTTTGCATGAGGACCTTTCCTGTCACTTTACCTTGGCACCAAAATGAAGACATACAGAGACACGTTTGCCTCCAGAGAGAAAATGGCCTGCTACCGATTGCCTTTAAACAGTCCCAAAACGAGCCTCCTGCTATCTTCATTAGCACTTCTAATGAGGTTTTAAATCTAGACCTGTTTAAATCACACTGAGTGTTGCAACGATTAAGACACTGGCCTTTTGCTGTAAATGGGAACGGAGGTGGCACACGTGGTAGACATCGCATACAAAATGACCTCTACTGGTAAAGGCTGAATGGGGTACGGTATAATGATTAGGTTGTGCAAAGCTGTCTGGGCAATTCAGAAGGCATCTACAGTATAGGCAAGGCTACTTTTAGGCATCACATTAGCAAGCCGGACGAACAATCAAACAAGCATCCAGTGCAATTTAGGGCTGCAAACATACTCAGAAACATAGAAATGTGTTGTGCTCCTTCCCCAAATGTATGCTAAATATTTCGGTTAAAAGGGCTATCTGAATAGATTTAGCTAAGGTCCTTACCATAGTCAGCTGAGAGTACTGTCAGTATGCTCGGTTGAGTGGGCAAAGCCTTCACCTCTCCGTTCTCAAATGCGGGTTGGTTTTCTGTTTCTTGAAGTTGCCAGTTGAGGCCGAAAAAGTGCATTGCTGTAATGTGAACAAAACAGTGGAATATACTACGGTTAGGGCAAACAATCAAAGCGTTAAGACACAACACTTGCTGGACAGCAGGAAAAAGAGATCCGACAATAGATCATTTTGTGGCCTGGGGTGACCTTGTCCCCTCTGCATTAAATCCTTCTACATATGGCCCTACATCTTCAATGTCTAAAAAATACTAAAGAGTGGAAATGATTTTGTACTAGGTTTACTTACTATGGGTGTTCCCCACGTAGGCTAAGTGCTAGACTGTAAAACTCTACAGGGCCCAGACACAGCAAGCACAATCAATACTGAGGAGAGGAGGAACACTGCTGTGCCTCTTTAGGCACACTAGAGTGTCGGGACACAAACAGCACTGCATCAAAGAGCACAGTGGGACGTTGTACCCAAACATTTGTCACCAAACTGACAGGAGGCAGTTGAGGGTCTACTCCTCAACTCCTCTAATACAAAGCAAGCAATTCAAAAACAAGCAACACAAGGACACCCCTGAATCAACAACAACAAAAATCTGGAAACCGAATTGTTTCTATGTGTATTTGTGTGTCTTCGAGCCTCAAACTATCTAGTTTTGCTAGTCCTGTATTGCGTAACCAACCAAAAAATGCAATTTTATTCCTCCAACCCCTGTCTCTGAATAAGACGCTATCAAGCTGTGTCTTGTTGTTGGGGAGACTTGGTCTTCTATGAACACAGTGAGAGGGGGAGACTCCTTCAAAAGATTGGCAGCAGTGGAGCCATGCCCAGGAAGCCAAACTCCGCCGTTTCGGATTTCTGAGTGGTTTGTTCTGAATCAAACCTGTTTTCAAAACAGAGTCCTTGCAGGGCAGCAGGGTATGGGGTCTCAACGGCAGAAAATACATAGCTAACCCCGCGAGGAGAAACAATGCAGCGGAATCATTGAGAATGCCGAATGGCAATTCAATTTTTGAAAAGTTGAGAGAAGTTGGATGGATGCAGCCTGGTGTCAGTTATACTGAACAGAAATATAAATGTAACGTGCAACAATTTCAACGTTTCTGTGTTACAGTTCATATAAGGAAATCAGTCAATTGAGATACATTCATTAAGCCCTAATCTATGGATTTCACATGATTGGGAAGCCAGCCCACTCAATGGGGAGCCAAGCCCTGCCAATCAGAATGAGTTTTTCCCCACAAAAGGGCTTTATTACTGACAGAAATACTGTCAGTAATAATAATCCCCCCCCCCCCCCCCCAGACAATTCCGCAGGGGGAGAAGCCAGATGTGGGGGTCCTGGGCTGGCGTGGTCACATGTGGTCTGCGGTTGTGAGGCCAGTTGGAGCCACTGCCAAATTCTTTAAAACAATGTTGGAGTTAGCTTATGAAGGGAAATTAACATTGAAATCCCTGGCAACAGCTCTGGTGGACATTACTGCAGTCATCATGACACTTGCACACTGCCTCAAAGCTTGAGACATCTGTGGCACTGTGTTGTGTGACAAAACTGCACATTTTAGAGTGGCCTTTTATTGTCCCCCACACAAGACGCATCTGCGTAATGATCATGCCGTTTAATCACCTTCTTGATATGCCACCCCTGTTAGGTGGATTGATTATCTTGACCAACACTTTACATTTTGCGTTTATATTTTTATTCAGTATAGTTGTTTTTTGTTTACTGACTTGACTTGCTAATGTACAATATGTGTGTGTGTGTGTGTGTGTGTGTGTGTGTGTGTGTGTGTGTGTGTGTGTGTATGTGTGTGTGTGTGTGTGTGTGTGTGTGTGTGTGTGTGTGTGTGTGTGTGTGTGTGTGTGCGTGCGTGCTTGTTAGAGAAAGAGAGAGCGAGAGATAGAGAGTGCGAGAGAGAGAGAGACCATGTGAGAGTGCATGTGAGTTTCCTTGTATGTTCTGCATGTGTGGGACTGTGTTTCTTATCTGGGGGCTGGCAGAGGCAAAGTATATGAGTGTATATTGAAGACATTTAAGACAGTGCACCTGGCAGGTGTTTTGGCTGCAGATGAAAGAGAGGAAGGCGGAAAAAACTCAACCTGAGGACACTGGCAAAGAACGCCTACATCTGTTGAACACACACACTCACACCAATAGGAACTCCCACGTGGCAAACACACTCATGCACGCACAGGCCCACACGAGCACTCATAAGCCGTAGAAGCGGAATCCAGACAAGACAACCCACAAAACACACACATTAAAAACACATTATGCAAGTTATGATAGAGCACGATAAAAACATGAATCACGAAAAAACAGGGTCCAGATCATAAAGGGATAATGTACATGGATATCGATATGGCACTTTTATGGCCCTCTTCTATGGAGAGCACTCTCCCTGGTCCTCTCCGTTGCATCATTTCTACACAGACCTATTTCTCTCTATACGAGCATGTCATCCTGTCCTCCCTTCAGCACCATATGAATCCTATGGCAGTTCAGGAGAAAGTCACACAGACCAAGAGTAAGAGTGTGCATCACTCAGGAAGACAGTTAGGACAGATAAAATCTCCACCTGTTTTATCGCTGTGGTCAAGCCGCTAAAGGTTAGTGAGAAGACATCTTTGATGCATGCTGTAAAAAACTGGCAAAGCCCAGTCTGTGGGGGAATTATGTCCTATAGGGGAGAATGGTTCGCTAATGAAAGAGATGAAAGCACTTCCTGGAAGACATTTTGTTTCAAAGTCTTACAGCTCTTGACTCCTCGCATCCCCTCCCTCGCTTCTCCTCAAAACACTTTGGAGAGGAATGCTTTCAAGTTCTTAGGATATTTCCCTTTTTTTTCGGGGTTATTCCCCATCAACACGTGACGCTGTCACAATTAGGTTGTGAGAAGGTCAGTCGAGACAAGTGACAACCTTGCGATATACTAATATTGTCAGTAGGGTGCTGGGCGTGTTGTTCTCTAGACAGTGTCATTGTAGGGTGTCGAGGTGAATTTAAACTGTCTGTCTTTCAGGGCTCCTATGGATAGGACTGGGTCATGTCAGTGAGCAGGTTGATGTTTATTGTCATGATTCTTGTCATGGAGGCAGAACTGAGCAATTTCCCCTTAGATACCTTTATTTAACTAGGCAAGTCAGTTATGAACAAATTCTTATTTTCAATGACGGCCTAGGAACAGTGGGTTAACTGCCTATTCAGGGGCAGAACGACAGCTCGGGGATTTGAACTTGCAACCTTCCAACGCTCTAACCACTAGGCTACCCTGCCGCCCCAGCTAGCTATAAAGTAAAAATTGTCTATATTATAAAAATGCATGAAAAAAATAAGCTTTTTGTTCTTCATTTAAGTTAAGGGTTAGTCATTAAGGTTAGCAGTCTGGTTAAGGTTACATTTAAAATGAGTTTTAATGACTTTGTGGCTATGCTAGCTAGTGACCACTCTGCAGAGCTGCCTCCAGAACAAGATTCATGACAAAAAAACACTAACCTGCTGTCAGTGATGCCACTCTGTGGGTGTTTTATCAGAATAGCAGGATGATGCAGAGGCCTTGTCAGTGGAACTGCCATGATCTGACAGATTCAAACACAACAGTGTCATCGGGACATGTCTCTGTATCCGACTGACATACGACGACTGGTGGAACAATATCCTACAGTCTGCTATATCTGCTCAGCGAGATAATGCAAGATAATGCTGAAAAGAGCATTATCTTACCAATTATCTTACCAATGAGAAGATCCACTTTTAGCACAGCTTATAAAGTTGCCAGTCAACGCTGATCGAGCTGACTTAAAGCCATTCAGTCAAGTCGACTTGTCTATCAGAAAGTCTCTCGTTGAACCTATTGGAAAGGGTATAGTGTGTGTTATAGTGTGTTGGGTGCTGTCTGGAAGTCTCTCCTGAGAACTGAAGGCTATTTCACCACTGAGGTTGAATGGCAAGCCATTTATATTTGCAATGATAATATCTTTGAAAGACCTTTGAAAGTAGTTGTAGTACCTGCAGTTGTCCATGTATGTGGGGATGATTGCTCTTATGCTCTTTTCTATACTTAGCTTAGCTTTGGAGAGTGGGTGTTGTCTTTTTTTGGGGGGGGGTGGGGGCCTATAGCTACCTATACTACATAATATACAGTATGAACACAGTACAGTTCAAGCAGGAAGGGTCATGGTTAACTACGGACTAATACAACAATGTCAATAAGGAGGGGCTATAGTTACCTATACAATAGCAGAGGATGATTGACAGCAGGACAGCCACGCCCACTGCACTCAGGGCGGTGCACCTCCAGGAACAGTGCTTGGGGGATTTTTTAAACTTGAAAGCCCCTCCAGAGAGGGTGTTTCTGGGTAGGGGACGTGCCGGTGTGGAGTACGCTGCCCCTGTTGCCATGGTGTAACCTGGGGTTGCTGTGCTAAAGAAAGGGGTTGTTTCTGTGCCCGTTTTAAAGAGGAAGTGTCTGGGGAAACAAAACAGAAAATGTATACACAAATATTAGATAATGATGAATACAGAAAAAATATATATATTTGGTTATGTATTCCGATTGAACCTGTATTTAATATAAAACACATGCCATTTAGCAGACACTTTTGTGCAAGCACTTTTCATATATGTGGCCCCAGCGGGAATTGAACCCACAACCCTAGCATTGTAAGTACACCGCTCTATCAACTGAGCCACAGAATACCAAAGTATTTATTTAGGCTAATCTCATTAAAATGACATCTCTTTTGTAAGAGAAAACATGGACATGTCAGTATTCCAGTGCGAATGGCCATTATGGGTAATTAAGGAGTTTTAATCACAAGCACTACCCTGGCTTAACTTTTTAAACCCACGTGAACATCTCTGAAATTGACAAATTATGCCTTGGTGCCTCTCTTGCTATCACATCGTCTGGCCCTCCACTGACTTTTGGTAAGAATCTTCCTGTTGTGCCACTAATCTTCCGGTGTGATTTTAGGTTCGATAAACAGAGCCATGAGTTTATGATGCCATCCTTACCGCCACTCCACAATATGTGTCACTATGTTCACAATATTGACAGTTCAGGTAAGTCACTTTTGCTAAAAGTATCCGCTAAATGATTTAAAAAGCTACAGTATGTCACTCAGAATGATGTGTGGTATTCAAACAGGGGTATTCACAGATCTGGCACATTCAGCAGCTTGTTTGAAAAGTTGGAAGTAAAGCATATTCATGTGTATTATGAGTTCACTGATCTTGAATTTGTCCGTTTTTCTTTTCTCCCAGGTTAATGGATTCATGGCACTGATTGGTCAGAAAAAGGGGTGGGCGGCATACTTATTTCTGATTTGTGCCTTGATATTGACTTGAGCATACCGTGAATACTGGGGCCTATTTACCTGCTGCTTGGCTAAGAGAATGCAACAAATGGTGCCATTTCACACATAGTTGATAATGAATAAAATAGCCAATACAAAAGGTTAGTTCACACTAAATGGATTATTGCATATCAGGTACCACTACTTATCTGCAGAATATAAAGCACTGTTGTGTTCTGAATACCAGTCTGGTGGACAGACGTAAAGTTGGTATAGCAGACTGTGTGCAAACAGTGGTGGCTCAGAGGAAATGTTTTTGGAAATGATCACCAAACAGGGTGGCGGTATAAATGTCTGCGGCTATACACACTGGATGACCATACACAATCGATTAGAAGGAGCGTGAGCAATGAAGCACACTACTATAGAAATTCGGGAAGCTCTATTGATGTGTGTGTGTGTGTGTGTGTGCGCGTGCGTGCGCATGCATGAGTGTGTAAGTCTCATTGAAATGGCCTTCACACAAAAGGGATAGCCAAGGCAGGTTCCCTTTGCTCAACTCACTTCCTTGTAATCAGTTTGACATTTGAAACACTCATGTGGAGGACAAAAGACAAAACATACAGTGGGCGGATTTGGACCTCAGCTAAACCCCTGCTGTAGGTGAGGGAGTACATTAGAAACAATGAGCACTAACGCCCTTTGACTATGTAATCTACCTATTAGCCACTGCATTGTGTTAGCATCAGCATTGGTGGAATAATCCGACTCTTTAAACCGTGACCCAGGCACTCTACCGATGTAGCGGGCACCTAAGTCCATCTGTCTCTTACCCTTTCACTGTCCCTCTCAGTCTTTACCTCTCTTCCTATCAGTAGTTCTCCCTTCTTCGCTCGCTTTCTCTCTCACCCCTTTAATCTTTCACCCTCTCTCCCTCTCTCTCTTTTTTCTCTCTCCCTATCGCTCTTTCACACTACTACCCACCCCCCAACCCATGGAACCACCAGCCCTCTCAGCAGGGGACCTGGTAGCAGGTGCTAGCCTAGTGCCCCAGAGCTCATCTGTGTGATGATATTTTCAGGGGGCAGTCCCTTGGTGTTTCTGGGCCATTGTGCATGCAAAGATCAGAGTGGTGCCATTTTGAGATGCTTCCCTGGTGCGCTCAGGCTGCTGTACATAACTAAGTCAATTTGTTTAATTAGCATTAAGACATGAAACATTGACTTGAGAGATATGTTCATTGCGGACACAAATTACGATTATTTGTTGTTGTGATTCCCCCAAAAATTATAATCATATAGGAAACCACAATCTTATTAAGTATTTACTAATGCAGTTCATCTACGCAAATTATATTTAAAAAAAACGTATCTACAAGAATAATTATCTTATTTTTCCATGGAAGACAGAGATATACTCTACACTCTATTCTTTCAGGAGTGTGGCACTGATCGTGAAACTATCATTGCATGATTTTCTGACTCGAGACATCATTTCATTTTATAAAAGTAGAGTGTGGAACCGCAAACGTTGAATTTGTGTCATAATAGCTGTTTCAATTGCTCTTTATTAAATATGTGTGACAGAGTTTAACTAGATTCCACAGGACGTATGAGGCAGTCAATTTATAGCCTAACTGCATCTTATTGAAAACCGTATTTATGGTATAGAAAAAAATAAAAATGTTTTATTGTCACATACACTGGATAGGTGCAGTGAAATGTGTTGTTTTATAGGGGCAGCCAGAGTAGTACGGCGCCACTGGAGCAAATTAGGATTAAGTGCCTTGCTCACGAACACAGACCGATGTTTTTACCTTGTCAGCTCTGTATTTGAACCAGCAACCTTTGTCAATTCATCGTGGACTCCACAAGGTGTCGAAAGCGTTCCGCAGGGATGCTGGCCCATTTTGACTCCAATGCTTCCTACAGTTGTGTCACGTTGGCTGAATGTCCTTTGGGTGGTGGACCATTCTTGATACACATGGGAAACTGTTAAGCGTGGAAAAACCCAGCAGAGTTGCAGTTCTTGACACAACCCGATGCGCCTGGCACCTACTACCATTCCCAGTTCTATAAGCACTTGACATTTCTATAAGCACTTCACTTCAATTCAACACTGATTGAATTGGATTTAACAAGTGGTATCAATAAGGGATAATAGCTTTCACCTGGATTCACCTGGTCAGTCTATGTCATGGAAAGAGCAGGTGTCCTTAAGGTTTTGAACACTCAGTGTATAGTGCACACTATATAGATATCGTAAAATTCATTTCACACATTTGGTTTTAATACTAAACTGATATGGGAGTACATCACATATAAAGAATAATTACCCAGCAAAGTGTATGGGGTCAACTTTCCTCTCGAGGAGAAGAGTAAATGACACAATAACGGATTCAATAGCACCTTTATATAATGGTAATTGAAAATATCCGTATTTCTATAGAGTCGAGCGTTGAAAAGTGGAACCTGAGTGGTTGAAAGCCCTCCACACACGTATAAGATGTGAATGTATCCATGGTGGTAAATAGTCTGGAACAGAACAGAGCAGGCAATAACAAAGTTATATTGGCAACTAATTGAGCACTTTAATGGAAGAGCTGGAGTGTTCTCAGAATGAACTGGAACAAAAGCTTGAGTGGAATCATTTCTGAAGAATATCTATTCGGTTAGGAAACCTGCGTTTCTCACTTTGAAAGTATTAATTGGATTTAATTCAATTTTAATTCAAACTCTTACGTATTTATTCGATTTGTGTAAAGTCAATACATGTGTTAATTGTTCTAAGTCGGGTATTTTCCAACAACATGAGGAGGAAGAGTTAGACTTTGCTTGAGAGTCTGAGTATTTACCGTCGTGTTTCGGACTGAGGTGGTTGAATCCCTAAAAATATCAACCACTTGAATACAAAGCAGGGATACTGAAAAATAATGTGGTGGTGTAGAAATGGAGGGAAGCAGGTGACAGCTGATATCATTAAACATAAGCTGTTTAAAATAGTTATACATCTCTCCTTGTGCGCTCAATATTGGGACATGACACAAAGAAACACACAGATATGACCACTTGTTGAATTAGGCCTTTCAGGAAATGAGTCAGTCTATTGCCTTTTGACAACATAGGCAAAAGGCTCTCAATTAAATGACTGCTTTGAGAAGATCTTGAGAGAGAGAGAGAGAGAGAGAGAGAGAGAGAGAGAGAGAGAGAGAGAGAGAGAGAGAGAGAGAGACTTAACACACAGTTTAATGGGAGAGTCTAATAAAAACACATAAATGGGGCCCACACGTTTCCTCTTGGATAAACACATTAGTAATTGAATGCAGCTATTCAATAAGCTAAAATAACAGTTTTGTTATTAAAGCATTATGGAATGGGGCCAAATTTGAATGCAAAAGCTTTAAAGACCACATCCTTAAATGGGGGCTATAATACGATGAATGTATTATAATGAATCATAACATTAGCTAATGTGGTCAATCATTGTGATTGTCCTAAAAGGCCATGCTAAAGTTATAGGAGAATGGGTAGTGTGGGCATGTTCTAAATGCATGGACATGATAAAACCCCTCAGACTTTTTTTGGTCCCATTGCATTGGTTATCAATATGAGTCGAACAGAGAAAATAAGTTAAACCATTTCTGTAGGTATCTCTATGGGGGGTAACTGAACCAGAACCAGCATGCTGAAAGCCTAATGCATGTTATCTGGCGCTCTTGTTTACATTGAACAACCTAGTAGTTTACTGGACAAATACAGTTGTACGCATAGCTATGGCCATCCCACAAGCCCCCTGATGTTACCATGGCACCCGATTCCCTCCCACAGCGAGGTACTTGCTTTAGAGTAAAGTGTGCAGATAGTGATTTCTACCCCGGGCTGATGATAGAGGTGTGCATATGGTTTTGTCAATACCGGCAAGGCAGTAAAGGTCACAGTGATGTTAGCATTCAATTACCGTGGCTTCCTCGGAATGGAAGAACAAATGCTACATAGGACCAAATCAATTGGGTTATCCTGAGAGCATCTTACTGCATGATGCTAAAGAACAATTCAAAAAAGATCCACATGTATCTAGATTGTGTAGGAGTACTTTGAGCAAGGGAAACGATGAGCTGGAATGGATTCATCCACTTGTGTCCTCTCAAAGTAGAACGTAATATACTTTCCTGAAATGTTATGGACATTTTGATGCCCTTTATGGCTTGGGAAAAAAAATAACACTGATGTTTTTTTCGGTGTGGGGAAATGCTGGGCATAGGCACTTATGACAAAGTAGCTTCTTGTGTCGGACATCTTAAACTGAAAATGATCTATTTAGACCGAAGTACATTCTTGTAAGTTATATCAAGTTGAATTCATACTGGCAAGCCTCCGTAAAACCTGTGCTATTCCATTACCTTGTCGCTTTGGATCGTATCGAACGTTGCAAATCCATCTCCAGGTCATATTTACTTTCACCTCAAACGTTTTCTGGTGCTCTAAACAGAATAACTAAACCGAGGAGGCAGAGTCATTATCAGAGGCCGTCTAACCATCTCTTATTGTTGATAAGCACAATGCACAATTGTCCATTTGGTTTCTTTGAGAAATAGTGTGGCCCTATACAAAAGAAAAGTCTCACCTAGTTGGCATGCAGTTGAAGTTGGAAGTTTACACCTTAGCCAAATTCATTTAAACTCAGTTTTTCACAATTCCTTAATTTTTATCCTACTAAAAATTCCCTGTCTTTTAGGTCAGTTAGGATCACCACTTTATTTAAAAAATGTGAAATGGCAGAATAATAGTAGAGAGAAAGATTTATTTCAGCTTTCATTTCTTTCATCACATTCCCAGTGGGTCAGACGTTTACATACACTCAATTAGTATTTGGTAGCATTGCCTTTAAATTGTTTAACTTGGGTCAAACGTTTCGGGTAGCCTTCCACAAGCTTCCCACAATAAGTTGGGTGGATTTTGGCCCATTCCTCCTGACAGAGCTGGTGTAACTGAGTCAGGTTTGTAGGCCTCCTTGCTTGCACACACTTTTTCAGTTCTGCCCACAGATTTTCTATAGGATTGAGGTTAGGGCTTTGTGATGGCCACTCCAATACCTTGGCTTTGTTATCCTTAAGCCATTTTGCCACAACTTTGGAAGTATACTTGGGGTCATTGTCCATTTGGAAGATGCATTTGCGACCAAGCTTTAACTTCTTGACTGATGTCTTGAGATGTTGGTTCAATATATCCACGTAATTTTTCATCCTCATGATGACATCTATTTTGTGAAGTGCACCAGCCTCTCCTGCAGCAAAGAACCCCCACAACATGATGCTGCCACCCCCGTGCTTCACGGTTGGGATGGTGTTCTTCGGCTTGCAAGCCTCCACCCTTTTCATCGAAACATAACGATAGTCATTATGGCCAAACAATTCTACTGTTGTTTCATCAGACCAGAGGACATTTCTCAAAAAAATATGATCTTTGTCCCCATGTGCAGTTGCAAACCATAGTCTGGCTTTTTATTGGCGGTTTTGGAGCAGTGGCTCCTTCCTTGCTGAGCAGCCTTTCAGGTTACGTCAATATAGGACTTGTTTTACTGTGGATATAGATACTTTTGTACCTGACAAGGTCATTTGCTGTTGTTCTGGGATTGATTTGCACTCGCATCAAAGCACGTTCATCTCTAGGAGACAGAACGCGTCTTCTTCCTGAGTGGTATGATGGCTGCCTGGTCCCATGGTGTTTATACTTGCGTACTATTGTTTGTACAGATGAACGTGGAACCTTCAGGAATTTGGAAACTGCTCCCAAGGATGAACCAGACTTGTGTTCTACAATTTCTTTTTCTGAGGTCTTGGCTGATTTCTTTGGATTTTTCCATGATGTCAAGCAAAGAGGCACTGAGTTTGAAGGTAGGCCTTGAAATATATCCACAGACAGGTACACCTCCAATTGATTCAAAGGATGTCAATTAGCCTATCAGAAGCTTCTAAAGCCATGACATCATTTTCTGGAATTTTCCAAGCTGTTTAAAGGCACATTCAACTTCAGTGTATGTAAACTTCTGACCCACTGGAATTGTGATACAGTGAAATAATCTGTCTGTATACAATTGTTGGAAAAATTATTTGCGTCATGCACAAAGTAGATGTCTTAACCGACTTGCTACAACTATAGTTTGCTTACTAAATAGTTGTAGGTTTCTTTTGTTGTCAATGTATAGTGACTGTATAAACTAAGTAGAGGTGATTCGATGATGTTGAAATGTTGAAGTTGAAATGGTGCTGGAATAGTGGCGGCATCTCCTGTTTTCTTTGTGACTTGCGGAAACTCTTTGGTTATGAATCAATAGTTATTTAGTAGGCCAAACATGTCAGAAACATTAACTGTATTGTGACTTTCTGTTACATTAAAAATAACAAGGAAAAGAGAGCACACTGCTGCTCATGCGCCCAGGTTATTTTATTATAACGTTTCGACCCTGATATCTTCATCAGGCATCTTAAGAGTTGAAAGGTTATGATAAAATCACCTGGAAGCATGAGCAGCAAAGTGCAGTGTTTTCGCTTTTTATTTTTCATGAATTCACCTACAACTCCAGCCCGTGCAAAAAGTACTTGGGATGTGCAGATGTTATTCAGATTTTGTACTGTTTGTTACATGCAATATACTTGGTGGACTTCACCGAACAGAGGTCGCTCTCCAGTTTTGTGATGAAACAAAGGTGCGGTTGAATTTATTCTGCCACTGTGCCTTATTATTATTATATTATTATATTATTATTAGGCCTGTATATTATGGTCACAAGGCATATGAACTAACAGGTTATAGAGCAAACCACACAATTATCACGCAACACATTGGTTGTAATATGGATTGTTTTTCTTCTCTGGCTTGGCTTCCCCAGTGATTTTACCAATACACTGCTACTGCATGACAATGACCAACTGTTTCACTGAGATGCAAAGAAGGCTGCAATTACACAAAGCATCTTCAAGGCAACTTTGGTTGCTTTCAACGGACTTGCTTGATTGCTTTGTGAAACACCCTCCTGCAACTAATAAGCAACTCATCTGCAACTTGGTTAAATTCAATAGCAACTTTAACTTTCTGCAAATAGTTGCAAGCAACTGCCAATCAAAACAAATGCTTTTGTCACATTCTATTAGGTCATTCGGAATGCCGGCTCAGCTGTCATGTCAACAACACAGTTGTCAGTGCTGCAGGAACCATAATCAAGGTGGACAGAATGGACATTTGCCGAAATGGGAGCTGTGTAATTAAATATTGGCATCAGGGCTAGTAAATGATTATGTAGAGTACATGGGTTGCAGACCCATGCTACAAAATGCTTTATATCCATTTTCTGACATGTTGGTAAATGAGCTTTTATTGTTTAAAGAAATTGGTGTGTTTTTCACTATGTAATCATGACATGGGGTGGTTCAATGACACATGTACAGTGCTTTGTACAGTGCTTTCAGAGAGTATTCACACCCCTTGACTTTTTTCCACATTTGGTTCTATTGCAAAGTGGGATTCAAATTGATTTCATTGTCATTTTTGGTCAACGATCTGCACAAAACACTCGAACGTCAAAGTGGACAAAAAAAATAATGTTTTAATGGATGAAAAAAATGCATTATTAGATATGTTGTTACGCGGCGCAAAACGAGGAACCCAAGAGCAGACTCAGATGCGGAAGCAAGGATGAATGAACCTAAATGTTTATTGCACTCGAAATGTCCAAATGGTGTGTTGAACGCCGTTTTCCACTCGTCCCCTTCTGATGCGCACAAGGTGGTAGGCATTCCGGAGGTCCAGTTTAGTAAACACTATGGCATCATGGAGGGGGGCAAAAGCCAAACTGATAAGTGGCAAGGGATACCTGTTCCTGACAGTGATACTATTCAACCCACGGAAATCTATGCATGGCCTCAATGACTCATCCTTCTTGACAAAGAAAAAACCAGCTCCCCCTGGAGAGTAAGAAGGCCTGATATGTCCGACAGCCAGGGAGTCCTGGATGTATTCTTCCATGGCTTCTTGCTCGGCACGAGAGACATTATACAACCTGCTAATAGGGAGAGGAGCTCCAGGCTGAAGCTCGATAGCACAGTCGTATTGCCGATGAGGCGGCAGAGATGGGGTGTGGTGCTTACTGAATACAGGAGCTAGACCGTAATATTCTGGAGGAACAGAAGACAGGTCTGGGAGTTCTGGAATGGACTGGGGTGCAGACAAGGCAGGAGAAAGGGGAGAATGTAGACACTTGGAGTACTTTTTGACATTCTAACTATTAACCCTTCCAGGGGGCCAGTCAATATGTGGGTTGTGTAGCTTTAACCATGGATGGCCCAGAACCAGAGGTGAGTGAGAACAGTCGATTATGTGGGAACTGATCTTTTCCTGGTGATTTCCAGAGAGACGCAGAATAACAGGAACTGTTCTCTCCAAAACACAGACAAGTAACTTTCCATTGAGAGCGCGAGGTGAATGTAGCAAAACAGTGTCCATACCCAACTGAGTAACAACCCCTTGGCCCAGAATACTCTCGCCGGCGCCTGATTCGACGAGAGCAGGCAGAGGAAAAGCCTGGCTCTGCCACACAAGGTTGGCCTCAAGTAGGGGTCTGGGAGATGATGGGCAGGCGATTTGGTGCAACAGTATATCTCCCAGTACCGCTGAGCCCCCTCTTTTGCTGGACGCAGGGAACAAGTGGAGACCAGGTGACCAACCTGGCCATAATATAGATAGTTCCTAGTACTGAGACGCCGCTACCTCTCCTCTGGAGATAGATGGGCCCGGCAGAGCTGCATGGGTTCAGGATTAGAACCTGCCTGGTGATGTGATGCAGTCGGAGAAATTGAGCAATGCGCAGAAGTTACGGGACATGCAACCCTACCTCCCCTCTCCCTCCGACGCTCACGGAGAAGGTTGTCAATGCGGATAGTGAGAGAAATTAGTTTGTCAAGTCCATCAGGCTTCTCTCTGGTCACCAACTCTTCCTTGAGGGTCTCAGTGAGTGCCTTGCGGAATGCTCCCTGAAGGGCCTCATCATTCCAGCCGCTCTCTGCAGTGAGGATGCGGAACCCACATGCCATCACAGCCACACTCTGAGAGCCTTGACGAAGGGACAGAAGTCATTTGGCAGCATCCTTTCCACAGACCGGGTGGTCGAAGACCGTCCTCATCTCATCAGTGAATCCACTGTAGGAGAAGCAGATAGATGACTCTCTCCCAAACCGCAGTGGCTTAGGAGAGCACTGCTCCCCGAAGGCATCCAATCAAAAAATACATCTTGGCTCATTCACTAGCATAAGAGTAGGGCTGTTACTCAAATACTAGTGAACATTGTACAAGAAAGGCTCTGCAAACGCCAAGATTGCCATCATAACGCTCAGGAGTCGGAACAAAAGGCTCCCGGGGTGGAGAAGGGGAACTGGAGACAGGTTGTGAACATGTAGGACCTGTAGGTCAGACAGGTTCCTTGAAAACTCCTTGATGTTCTCCAGCAGGATTTTCAGGGCTAGGTCATGTTGCTCAAGAAGGGTGCCTTGATCAACAAGAATTTATTGAAGAGTAGGGGAGTCTGCTGGGTTCATCTCTTGGCCAGATCGTACTGTTACGCGGAGCGAACACAGGGGAACCCAAGAGCGGACTCAGATGCGGAGGCAGAGATGAATGAACCAAAATGTTTATTGTACACAGAGAGATATGGAGTGAAGAACCGGGGTAGCTCAGATGAGTTGCAGAAAAACCCAAAGTGTAGAGTGACGTTGGAGTTGACTGAGTTGAACAGGGTAAACCAGTCCTGAGGGGAATCCAAGGTGGTGGTGGTGAGTGAAATCCAGAGCAACGTGGTTGGGTGGTGAGATGTGGTACAGGAGACAGGAGCCAGAGACAGAGTGGTAACTGCAATGAGAGGACAAAACGGTCTAAGGCATGGAAACAAGCACAGAAGAGCAACAGGATCTTGATAACGAACAAAAGGATAGGATAATAACATGACTGAGCAGAGATTACGATCTGGCAGAGTAGAAGAGGCAGAAATGAGTATTTGTAGAGGTCTTGATTTATGGAACGAGTTGCAGCTGATAGGGATCTGCTCTGACTCCAGCACACCTGCCTCCAACCACATAATCAAACACAGAGAGAGAGAGAGAGAGAGAGAGAGAGAGAGAGAACTAAAAACACCAGAGGGCGTAGCAAGAGCAGGTGTGACATATGTATTCACCCCCATGAGACAATACATGTTAGAAAATCCTTTGGCAGTGATTACAGCTGTGACTCTTTCTAGGTAAGTCTCTAACAGTTTTGCACACCTGGATTGTACAATATTTGCCTATTACTCTGTATAAAAGTCTTCAAGCTCTGTCAAGTTGGTTGCTTGTCATTGCTAAAAAGCCATTTCAAGTCTTGCCATAGATTTTCAAGATGATTTAAGACAAAACTGTAAATAGGCCACTCAGGAACATTCAATGTCGTCTTGGTAAGCAGTGTGGATTTGACCTTGTGTTTCAGGTTATAGTCCTGCTGCAAGGTGAATTGGTCTCCCGGTGTCTGTTGAAAAGAAGATGGAAGGTTTTGCTCTAGGATTTCGCCACTTCTTAGCTGTATTCTTTTCTGTTTCTTTTTATCATAGCAATACACATAACATGATGCAGCCACCACTATGCCTGAAAATATGAAGAGCGGTACTCAGTGATGTGTTGTTGGATTTGCCCCAAACATAATGCTTTGTATTCAGGACAAAAAGTGTAATTCTTTGCCACATTTTTTGCAGTATTATTTAAGTGTCTTGTTTTCTGATACCACAACCATTAAACTGGTGAAATCACTGAACAGTTTCCTTCCTCTCCGGCAACATAATTAGGAAGGATGACTATCTTGTAGTGACTGGGTATATTTATACACCATCCAATGCCTCATTTATAATTTCACCATGCTCAAAGGGATATTCAGCGTATGCTTTTTATTTAATTTTTACACATCTACGAAACAATGCTCTTCTTTGAGAGGCATTGAAAAACCTCCCTGGTCTTTGTGGTTGAATCTGTGCTTGGAATTCACTACTTGATTGTGGGACCTTAAAGATAATTGTATGTGTGGGGTACAAATATGGGGTAGTCATTCAAAAATCATGTTAATGACTTATTTCACACAGAAGGAATCAATGCAATTTATTATGACTTGTTAAGCCCATTTTCACCTCCTGAACTGAAGGGGATGAAACGTTATTGACCTTATTGTACTTTGCTCTGTTCATCTTTGCCTCGATCCAGACTTCACCGTGGGAATGGTGCAGGGATTCCTCCAGATGTGAAGCTTGGCATTCAGGTCAAAAAAGTTCAATATTGGCTTCATTAGACCAGAGAATCTTGTTTCTCATGGTCTGAGAATCTTTAGGTGCTTTTTTGGCAAACTCCAAGAAGTCTGTCATGTTCCTTTTACTGAGGAGTGGCTTCAGAGTGACCATCGTATTCCTGGTCACCTCCCTGAACAAGGCCCTTCTCCCCCGATTGCTCAGTTTAGCTGGGCGGCCAGCTCTAGGAAGAGTCTTGGTGGTTCCATACTTCTTTCATTTAATAATGATGGAGGCCACTGTATTCTTGGGGATCTTCAATGCTGCAGACATTTTTTGGTACCCTTCAAAAGATCTGTGCCTCGACACAATCCCGTCTCGGAGGTCTATGGAAAATTCCTTCGACCTCATGGCTTGGTTTTTGCTCTAACATGCACTGTCAACTGGAACCTTATATAGACAGGTGTGTGCCTTTCCAAATCATGTCCAATCAATTGAATTTACCACAGGTGGACTCCAATGAAGTTGTAGAAACATCAAGGATAATTAATGGAAACAGGATGCACCTGAGCTCAATTTCAAGGCTCATAGCAAAGGGTCTGAACAGTTATGTAAATAAGATATTTCTGTTTTTTATTATAAAATCTGTTTTCACTTAGTCATTGTCACGTTCTGACCTTTATTTCCTTTGTTTTGTATTTATTTAGTATGGTCAGGGCGTGAGTTGGGTGGGCAGTCTATGTTTGTTTTTCTATGATTTGGGTATTTCTATGTTTCGGCCTAGTATGGTTCTCAATCAGAGGCAGGTGTCATTAGTTGTCTCTGATTGAGAATCATACTTAGGTAGCCTGGGTTGCACTGATTGTTTGTGGGTGATTGTCTATGTTGTAGCTTCACGGTCGTCATTTGTTTGTTTATTGTTTTGTATACAGTGTCAGTACTTTCTTTATTAAAGATTTACCATGGACACTTACGACGCCGCATTTTGGTCCGATCCTTCTCGCCTCTCCTCTTCAGATGAAGAGGAGGACGACCATGACAGAATCACCCACCCACCAAGGACCAAGCGGCGTGGTAAACAGCAGCGACGACAGCAGCAGCAACAGCAAAAACAGCGGCCAGCATCACAGGACTCCTGGACATGGGAGGAGATTCTAGACGGGAGAGGACCCTGGGCGCAGGCTGGGGAATATCGCCGCCCCAAAGCAGAGCTGGAGGCAGCGAAAGCTGAGCGGCGGCGATATGAGGAGGCAGCACGGCAGTGCGACAGGTACGAGAGGCAGCCCCCCCAATTTTTTTTGGGGGGGCAGACGAGGTGTGGTAGGAAGCCAGGTAGCAGACCTGAGCTCACTCCTCGTGCTTATTATAAGCAGCGCATTACTGGTCAGTCACCGTGTTATGCGGTTAAGCGCACGGTGTCGCCAGTGCGTGCCCATAGCCCGGTGCGCTATAGGGCAGCCCCCCGAAAGTGCCGTGAGAGTGTGGGCATCGAGCCAGGGCGTATGGTGCCTGCTCATCGGGTCTGGTCGCCGGTACGCAGTTTTGGTCCAGGTTATCCTGCGCCGGCACTGCGTGCTGTGTCTCCGGGGCGCTGGGAGGGTGTAGTGCGTCCTCTGCCTGCGCTCGGCTCGTGCCGGGCGAATGTGGGAGTGGAGCCTAGGGGAGAGGTGCGTGTAGTGAGCACTAGATCTCCCGTGCTTATCCACAGCCCGGTTCAACCTGTGCCTGCACTCTGGAGGGTCCGGGCTAGAGTAGTTGTCCAGCCTGGGGAAGTGGTGCCAAGGTTGCACACCAGAGCTCCAGTGCTCCCCCACAGCCCGGTCCTTCAGGTAACTCCTCCGAACACCAAGCCTCCTGAAGGTCTCCCCAGCCTGGTGGTTCCTGTGGCAGCCCCACGCACCAGGCTGTCTCTCTGTCTCCTCCCTGCAGGTGGTCCCGCCTGTCCGGCGCCGCTGCCGGAGTCTCCCGCCTGTCCGGCGCCGCTGCCGGAGCCTCCCGCCTGTCCGGCGCCTCCCGCCTGTCCGGCGCCGCTGCCGGAGCCTCCCGCCTGTCCGGAGCCTCCCGCCTGTCCGGAGCCTCCCGCCTGTCCGGCGCCGCTGCCGGAGCCTCCCGCCTGTCCGGAGTCTCCCGCCTGTCCGGCGCTGCTGCCGGAGTCTCCCGCCTGTCCGGCGCTGCTGCCGGAGTCTCCCGCCTGTCCGGCGCTGCTGCCGGAGTCTCCCGCCTGTCCGGCGCTGCTGCCGGAGTCTCCCGCCTGTCCGGCGCTGCTGCCGGAGTCTCCCGCCTGTCCGGCGCTGCTGCCGGAGCCTCCCGCCTGTCCGGCGCCTCCCGCCTGTCCGGCGCTGCTGCCGGAGTCTCCCGCCTGTCCGGCGCTGCTGCCGGAGTCTCCCGCCTGTCCGGCGCTGCTGCCGGAGTCTCCCGCCTGTCCGGCGCTGCTGCCGGAGTCTGAGGCGCCAGAGCCCCTCAGCCCAGAGGCGCCAGAGCTTCCGCCCCTCTGTCCAGAGCTTCCGCCCCTCTGTCCAGAGCTTCCGCCCCTCTGTCCAGTGGGGTCATTGAGAGGGGTGGTCATGGTTAGAAAGCCACGGAGGCGGACAATAAGGCGGACAAAGACAATGGTTAAGTGGGGTCCGCGTCCCGCGCCGCGGACAGACGCCCACCCAGCCCCTCCCCTATAGGTCAAGGTTTTGCGGCCGGAGTCCGCACCTTTGGGGGGGGGGGGGGGGTACTGTCACGTTCTGACCTTTATTTCCTTTGTTTTGTATTTATTTAGTATGGTCAGGGCGTGAGTTGGGTGGGCAGTCTGTTTGTTTTTCTATGATTTGGGTATTTCTATGTTTCGGCCTAGTATGGTTCTCAATCAGAGGCAGGTGTCATTAGTTGTCTCTGATTGAGAATCGTACTTAGGTAGCCTGGGTTGCACTGTTTGTTTGTGGGTGATTGTCTATGTTGTAGCTTCACGGTCGTCATTTGTTTATTGTTTTGTATACAGTGTCAGTACTTTCTTTATTAAAGATTTACCATGGACACTTACGACACCGCATTTTGGTCCGATCCTTCTCGCCTCTCCTCTTCAGATGAAGAGGAGGACGACCGTCACAGTCATTATGGGGTATTGTGTGTAGATTGTTGAGCATTTCATTTATTTAATTCATTTTCTAATAAGGCTGTAACGTAACAAAATGTGGGGGTCAGAAAACATTCCGAAGGCACTCTTAGGTTTTACACAGTCAAATGTAACATGTACAAACAATACATGTGACATCAATATTAAAACGATGTAAAAATACATTTCATTACTGTATATTTGTATTTATGTAAAACATTGACATTTTAGTCATATAGCAGAGGCTCTTATCAACTGCTTAGGGCTACGCCCCTTTTTTCTCAATTTCCGCCTGAATGACTCGCCCAAAGTAAACTGCTCAGACCCTGAAGCCAGGATATGCATATAATTACCGTAAAGAAAACAATTTGACGTTTGTAGAAATGTTAAAATAATGTAGGAGAATGTATCACAATATATATGGTAGGAGAATATCCAAAGAAAAACCAACCAGCATTTTTTTCTGAGAGAGACCATCCTCTTAGAAATGCAAGAGAAAGGTCATATTGTAAAATAGCTCACTGGATGCAATTCCTATGGCTTCCACATGGTGTCAGCAGTCTATTTCAAGGTTTCAGGCTTGTAACTGCAAAAACAAATAAGAAATAACAGTTTTTGGAAGAGGACACAGTCTTGGAAATCCATGTTTTTGCATGCCATGGCGAAGTGGCACACCTGCTAAAATTGGTTTCCTATTGAACATACTACTTTCCGAAATAAATATTATAGTTTGATTACATTTTAGGGTGTCTGAGGAGTAAATAGAAACACATTTTGACTTGTTGAAACAAAGTTTAAGGGTAGATTTTCAGATTCCTTTCTCTACAAGTTGAACGAGTGGATTATTCAAATCGATGGCGCCAAATAAACAAACATTTTTGGATATAACCAATTATTTTATCTAACAAAACCACACTACATGTTATAGCTGGAACCCTTTGGATGACAAATCAGAGGAAGATTTTCAAAAAGTAAGTGAATATTTAATCTTTATATGTGAATGTATGAAACCTGTGCGGGTGGAATTGTTTTTTTGATGTGGGGCGCCGTCCTCAAACAATCGCATGGCATGTTTTTGCTGTAATAGCTACGGCAAATCGGATAGTGCAGTTAGATTAACAGGAATTTAAGCTTTCAGCCGATATCAGACACTTATATGACCTAAATGTTTAAAATCCATAATAACTATTAGAATTATTTGAATTATGCGCCCTCCAGTTACACAGGAAGATGTCCCGCTAGCTGGACACGATGCTTGTTATCAAGGACAACTGACTGGTAAGTGCATTCATCTTAAGAAAGATGGGTGAGTCAACCACATTTCACAGTCAAATATACAGGATACGAACATTCCATTCCAGCAAAACAATAGATATATAGAGTTTTGCAAAAAAACTGATTTTCACTCACACCTAAAACCTATGAATTAGAAAATCTGAGAACAGTAATATTTTACTCACACATGAAGGTACCCATGACAAATCATTTTTAATGAAAAAACGAACGTAGAAAATTGGTGGATATAGAGTTATTGAAATAAACTATTCAAATGTATTTGTTTTGCAACCCAGACCCTTCTGACCAGTTCCGACTGAAATTGTTAAACATGAACTGCACTAGCTTGATAAACAGTTCTAACTATTTTAATTTGGGCTAATTTTTCTAAATTGATCCTCATACAATAACCAAATGGTTGCATAAACCAATAATTTCTGAAATCATAAAGTTATGTAGCAGGTGACATTAGACCTATTCGCACAGGACTTGCATTACTTTAGAATGTTGGTTATGTAAAAAACAGTAGGTTATTCTGCCTGGAATTATTACTCACCCCATGTCATCTGCTGCATTAAATTGTGATTTCACAAATTATTTGTCCAAATGTTTCGTTATTGTATAAGGATTGATTTAGATGAAATACTGTCTGTACAATTGAGCTAGCTAGACAAAATTAAATTGCCAGCACTGTTTGATCAAGTTAGCTAGCAATGAGGTAATCCAGCTAGCAACAAATTTGCTAGCTAGTGCAGCTCATGATGAACAAGGCGGCCCCCTCAGTGGAAATTGGTCAGAGAGGGGTCTGGATTCACTTAAAAAAAGTAAATGTATTGACCTCCAAACCATGTACCTTAACTGACAGCTGTGTTGTTGATTGGCTGTTGCACAAAGTTGTGATGTTTTAACTGAATGCAACCAAGTAGCAGATGAGTTGCTTATTAGTTGCAGGGGGTGTTTCACAGAGCAATATAGAAGCAATTCAGCTGCAAGCAACTAAAACTGTGTGTAAGTTGTGTTGTGTAACTGCAGCCTAAGGAGACATAAAAGAGATGCACCCATGGCCGGCCTTAGCATTTTAGGGGGTTTGATTGGGTGGCAGTTTTAAAGCTAATTTCCTGCAATTCTACACAGTTTGCCATGACTTATGCCATGTTAATGATATCTGAGTGAGCATGACTAACAAAATCAATGGGGGCCCCCTGGATGTCAGGGCCCCTTTAGACAGCTGGCTAGACTAACTTACCAATATTAAAATTGGCTAATGGCTAATTGAGTACCTATCAGTGACTGACATAGCAAGAGAACATTTAGAACATACACCTTGTGTATTCTACTATTCTAACGCCCAAAAGTAAATTGAGACCCCGACAGGGGGCGGCTAATGATCTCGAACGAAGTAGACTGGTGGTTTGGTCACAAATGGCCATACTCAGCTTTCTACTCTTGTTCAGTCTCCATTGCTGCGCACGAACAAAAATGAAAAGGATGGCACAAAATAGTCTGTCTAACACCTCCATAGTTAAAAATCGCTGTCGAATTACGTCATTGGTTGAAGTCTTAAAATCTCTTAAAATCTCTAGACGTTTTTCCGGGAAATGAAACCTAGTCCTGTTTCGGCAAATGGAAAACAAACAAGAACCAGCAAGGCTAGTTTGTGCTGGTTCCGGCACAACCTGGCATGGTTTGGTTATTCTAATGCAATTTCTTATGCCTGGGGCCGGCCCTGGATGCACCAGAAGATGCATAGAGAATCGTACACTCAAATTGCAGCGCACCAATCACATTCTTCATTGAACTTAGATATGAAGCTTTCCAGTGGGAATACGGATCCTGTAGGAGATACATTCCCCAGAGGTGTGGTGGGCCGTCACATCCCCCATATTGTATTGGGTGTCACAAACTGTTACAAATCCTCAGGTGCATTGTGGGTCACTCACCTGCTCTCCAGGGCCACATTGCTGTCCAGGACCCAGCTGTCCTGTAGCTGGACACATTCAGCTGTGCTCTGCAACTCAGCCACCAGGCCAGCCGAGGGGGGCGGGCTCAGGCTCCGTTGATTGGCCAGCGAGCCGCGGCTCAACGATGTAATCGACGGGTGCTGTTTGTGGTGAGTGGGCGGAGCTGGAGCTGGTGGTAGAGGAGGTTGGCCTTGTTGACTGGACAGTTGGTCTCCTGTGAAAGGGGAACAGAAAGGAGATTGTAAAGGAGACTGTAAGGACATGATGATAACACCTGAATGTAAAACTAAAACCTTGTACTCAGCTTAGTATAGTACAGCTGCCTGGCATTGCATTGGGTTGTTATTATCTTGTGGGGGAGCTGCCTGCAATAGCTTGGTGATTGTGTTCGGTATAAAGCCGTGGCCATCTGACAGACAAAGAAAAAGTAAATAAAACCTAAAAGTGCACATCAAATGGACGAGGTGACATCACAACATGAAATAAGAGCTTTTTATGGCGACACACTTTTCAATTGTAGAAAACACAAAATGGGTGAAGGTTTGGTACTCTTTAAACCAGAAAGTCATTTAGAGAGGCAGCTGTTTCTTTTGGGGTGCTTAACAGAATGTTTCATGTTTGATTACAGCTCGAGGAGGCTCTCAAATAACTAATGACCAGAACATCCATTAGAGCGCTCAGAGAACATGTTTTCCAATTTCACACAAAGTTATGTAATTGTCCCCCGGAATGACATGCCATGATTATCCCTCCATCGTCGTCATTAAGAGGTAAAATCTACAAAGCTGACATTTTTGATTTGCTCCAGTAAATTCTAAAAAAAAATGTCACCTTTATTTAACCAGGTAGGCAAGTTGAAAACAAGTTCTCATTTACAATTGCGACCTGGCCAAGATAAAGCAAAGCAGTTCGACACATACAACAACACAGAGTTACACATGGAGTAAAACAAACATACAGTCAATAATACAGTAGAAAAATAAGTCTATATACAATGTGAGAAAGTGAGGTGAGATAAGGGAGGTAAAGGCAAAAAAGGCCATGATGGC
Organism: Oncorhynchus kisutch; assembly: GCF_002021735.2. Taxonomy (NCBI): domain Eukaryota; kingdom Metazoa; phylum Chordata; class Actinopteri; order Salmoniformes; family Salmonidae; genus Oncorhynchus; species Oncorhynchus kisutch. Next base: position 38,476,698 of record NC_034188.2, on the reverse strand, counting down.
GAAATAAATACAATACAGCAAGTAAAACCCTGGAATGGTAGTTTTGCAGTGGACGAATGTGCAAAGTAGAAATAAAAATAATGGGGTGCAAAGGAGCAAAATAAATAAATAAATACAGTAGGGGAAGAGGTAGTTGTTTGGGCTAAATTATAGATGGGCTATGTACAGGTGCAGTAATCTGTGAGCTGCTCTGACAGCTGGTGCTTAAAGCTAGTGAGGGAGATAAGTGTGTCCAGTTTCAGAGATTTTTGTAGTTCATTCCAGTCATTGGCAGCAGAGAACTGGAAGGAGAGGCGTCCAAAGGAAGAATTGGTTTTGGGGGTGACCAAATGGAGTTTGGTTTTAAGTTATTAGGGCAATCTTTCAGATGATTGACAAAGTCAGGACTTTGTCAATCATTAACAGTATGATTTTTAAAGGAAACAGCGGGAGTTGAGATGTTAGAACAATGCTTGGTCGCATGCTGGATGTTCTAATGGTCAGCTTATAGTCTTCTAATGGTTTCTACTTGATATTTTGCCAATTCCAGGCCTGCAGAAAGACCCAAGAACATTACGACAAGTTATGGCCAGCAACATGGACTGTGCTAAAATAATAACATGAGTGAAGACCCCCCAAAAAAACAACTTTGTTTGAAGGACATGGTGCATTGTTTCGGTGGGGCTGCCCATTTTAGTGGTTATGCAATTGTTGTCCTTATCGGTGTGCAGTTGCCTCACTGCGCCCGTAGACACAACGTAAACCTTCAGCGGCTGAGCCACGTTGCTTCCGCAAGGCTGAGGAAACGCACGCAAGTCATTCAGAAATAATTTTGTACAGGAATTATTTCTATGCTGTAGAATTCATTATGGACTCTGGGCCTCTGGGAACGGCAGGGCAAGCAATAGTTGACATGACAGTGTTCTATTCCAGGGTTATAACCTATGTAGATATTGCTATAATACCATGCATACTGAGCCACATAATATCAACAAAGCCAAACTTTTAATGTAAAAGTAAATCAATGAAATGTCAGTAGCTGTTCCATTGTTTAGATGGGTAATAGCATTGTTAAAAGACATCAATAATGTTTGACATTTCAGTACACTGAAGTGATGGGAGGAAAGAAATCTATAGTTACACTCTGCGATAATATTTTGAATGATATTATATCAATACTTTCACTCCAAATATCTGCACAAAAAATATACACAGAGCAAAAGCATAAAATGCAACATGCAACAATGTCAAAGACTTCATTCAGGTACAGATCATATAAGGAAATCAGTCAATTGAAATAAATTCAATAGGCCCTAAATCGATGGATTTCACATGACTGGGAACACAGACATACATCGGTTGGTCACAGATACAGGGCGTGGATCAGAAAACCAGTCAGTATCTGGAGTGACCACCATTTCCCTCATGCAACGTGACACATTTCCTTCGAGTTGATCAGGCTGTTGATTGTGGCCTGTGGAATGCTGTCCCACTCTTACAGTATTCAATGGATGTTGAATATTAGCAGGAACTGGAACACGCTGTCGTACACGTCAACCCAGAGAATCCCAAACATGCTCAATGGGTGACATGTCTGGTGAGTATGCAGGCCATAGAACTGGGACATTTTCAATGTCCCGGAATTGTGGACAGATCCTTGCGATATGGGGCTGTGCATTATCATGCTGAAACATGAGTTGATGGAGGTGGATGAATGGCACTACAATGGACCTCAGGATCTCGTCACGGTATAACTGTGCAGTCAAATTGCCATCGATAAAATGCAATTGTGTTTGCTGTCCGTAGCTTATGCCTACCCATACCATAACCCCACCGCCACCACGGGAAATGCAGATAAGCTTCCCTGAGATGGTTTCTGACAGTTTGTACCGAAAATCTTCTGTTGTGCAAGCCCACAGTTTCATCAGCTGTCCGGGTGGCTGGTCTCCGACCATCCAGCAGGTGAAGAAGCCAGATGTGGAGGTCCTGGGCTGGGCTGGCGTGGTTACATGTGGTCTGTGCTTGTGAGGCCAGTTGGACGTACTGCCAAATTCTCTAAAACGACATTAGAGGTGGCTTATGGTAGAGAAATTAACATCATTCGCTGGACAATCCTGCAGTCAACATGCCAATTGCACACTCCCTCAAAACTTGCGACATCTGTGGCATTGTGTTGTGCGACAAAACTGCACATTTTAGAGTGGCCTTTTATTGTCCCCATCACAAGCTGCACCTGTGTAATGATCATGTGATTTAAAGAGGCCGTTCTACTGACTCTGAAAAACACCAAAAGAAAGATGCCTAGGGTCCCTGCTCATGTGCGTGAACATGCCTTAGAAATGCTGCAAGGAGGCATGAGGACTGCAGATGTGGCCAGGGAAAAAATGTGCAATGTCCGTACTGTGAGATGCCTAATACAGCGCTACAGGGAGACAGGAAGGACAGTTTATAGTCCTCGCAGTGACAGACCATGTGTAACAACACCTGCGCAGGATCGGTACATCCGAACATCACATCTGAGGGACTGGTACTGGATGGCAACAACAACTGCCCGAGTTACACCAGGAACGCACAATCCCCCATCAGTGCTCATACTGTCCGCAATAGGTTGAGAGAGGCTGGACTGAGGGCTTGTAGGCCTGTTGTAAGGCAGGTCTTCACCAGACATCACTGGAAACAACGTCGCCTATGGGCACAAATCCACTGTCTCTGGACAAGACAGGACTGGCAAAAAGTGCTCTTCACTGACGAGTCACGGTTTTGTCTCACCAGGGGCGATTGTCGGATTCACGTTTATCGTCAAAGGAAAGAGCGTTACAATGAGGCCTGTACTCTGGAGCGGGATCGATTTGGAGTTGGAGGGTCCGTCATGGTCTGGGGCGGTGTGTCACAGCATCATCGGATTGAGCTTGTTGCCTGCAATGACAATCTCAACGCTGTGCGTTACAGGGAAGACATCCTCCTCCCTCATGTGGTACCCTTCCTGCAGGCTCATCCTGACAGGACTCTCCAGCATGAAAATGCCACCAGCCATACTGCTCGTTCTGTGCATGATTTCCTGCAATACAGGAATGTCAGTGTTCTACAATGGCCAGTGAAGAGCCTGGATCTCAATCCCATTGAGCACGTCTGGGACCTGTTGGATCAGAGGGCTTGGGCTATTCCCACCAGAAATGTCCGGGAACTTGCAGGTGCCTTGGTGGAAGAGTGGGGTAACATCTCACAGCAAGAACTGGCAAATTTGGTGCAGTCCATGAGGAGGCGATGCACTGCAGTACTCAATGCAGCTGGTGGCCACACCAGATACTGACTGTTACTTTTAATTTCGACCCCCTCTTTGTTCAGGGACACATTATTCCATTTCTGTTAGTCACATGTCTGTGGAACTTGTTCAGTTTACGTCTCAGTTGTTGAATCTTATGTTCATACAAATATTTACACATGTTAAGTTTGCTGAAAATAAACACAGTTGACAGTGAGAGGACGTTTATTTTTTTCCTGAGCTAATATAGGTAGGGTTAGAGCTAGTCGGCTGTACCTGCACCAAAACTCTGGTATTTTTCATCCTATAGTGTAACGTGTATGCTAATAATCGGGAAGCAAGTACAGGGAGTTAATTTAATAAATAAACGAACATGGAACAAAACAAGAAACACGAGTAGCATACAGTTATGAAACATTAACAGAAACAATAACGTCTCAGGAAAGAACCAAAGGGAGTGACAGATATAGGAGAGGTAATGAGGAAGGTGAGTCCAGATGAGTCTCATGAAGCTCATGTGCGAGTAACGATGGTGGCAGGTGTGCGTAATAAGGAATAAACTGGCGACAATGAGCACCAGCGAGGGGAAGCGGGAGAAGACGTGACATATAGCGTGTTCTCCATCCTCTTTAAAAATAGTGAGACATGTTTTCAGAACTTTTATTTTCATGATCAAAAATGCAGCAAACATATAGTGAGGAATATGTTTGCAACATCAAATCAAATTTAAAATCAAAACTTCGTAAACATTCACTTGAATGTCATGAATGTCGTTGGTGCCGAGACAAAGTTCACTCAACATCTTCATGTTAATTTAATAGACAGTGACCGCACATCTCAAGTGCTCTCCACACCTTATCAAGTCAACTGTACCGTGACGCTGTTAAGCAATCAAACCAATGTGCACCAGTGAGCTTCATCATTAATTGCCACCCATGCACTAAGGCCTTTGTGAAAAGCGTGGTGTGAGAGAGTGCCTTGCTTATGAGCTCACACGTGCGTGTGAGAGGATGTGCACACGATTGCATGTGTTGAAGTCTGTGCAACAGTCTTGGAGACAGCTTGGCATTCTCTTACATCAACACACTCAGAAAATTATCCTGGTCTTTTAAGAGTGCGGAGCGCTGGGATGGGGAATACAGATGAAAAAGCTATGCTTTGAAATCAGATCAAGACCGATGACTCTCCTCCATAATTTGTCAATGTCGGTCTTGTCATCGTCTCAGTCAGACGAGATGCTTTAAAGGCCCTTTTTGATTAAATACTGCAATGCTGGCTGCTGAAACGACAACCTCATTCAGATCTTAATGGTGCTTGCGATATCTATCAAACGGCGGGTTTATGAAGCGTCTGTACTTTTGCAAGAATGCGTCTTGTTTTTTTAGAAGAATATGTTGAGAGCATTTTGAAGTAAAATATTTTATTTTCTTCACAGGGCCATAAAGACGATTACCATTAACCTCTAGTTGTTGTTCGATGTCTGATCCATTCTCAACAGCTACACTGACTAAAAATATAAGCACAACATGTGAAGTGTTGGACCTTGTCACCCCTGGCCTTAGTATTTTGTGTTTTCTTTGTTATTTTGATCAGGCCAGGGTGTGACATGGGTTATTTATGTGGTGTGTTTTGTCTTGGGGTTTTTGTAGGTTATGGGATTGTGGTATAGTAGAGTTGTCTAGGTAAGTCTATGGTTACCTAGAGTGGTTCTCAATCAGAGGCAGGTGTTTATCGTTGTCTCTGTTTGGGAACCATGTTTAGGCAGCCAT